>NC_069503.1:586939137-586946637 GCF_027579735.1 Bombina bombina | reverse complement strand
CTTTAAGTTTTGATCTTTCACCTCCAAAATGGGCAGAGTTAACATCGCTTTAAAAAGCCTGCAAAGAAGCCGTGATTTCAACAAGCCCTGAGGAAGCCCCGTCTCCTTGATGACAAGGGGGTGAAACGCTTGTCGGCATTGGCTGACCGATCCATGTGACTGACACGCTGCTTTGTTTGTTGCGGTAGACTGTGGCAGACACTGGGACTCAAGCGAGTTTGCTGGATGGCGATCCTATCCCGCTACTTGCGTATGTAGCAACAGAGGAAGGGAGTCTTTTTTCCATTTGTAGGAGCACAGATGGAGCTTTGGGTGTCCGTATGATGTACTTGCAGGCAGTGGATATATGCAGTCAACAGATGGATATGTGATCGTTACGAGAGTCGCCCTCCTGCATGTTGCTTGGCAATACTAACCATGTTTTCTGCTTGCTTTATACCCTGACCGCCGCTGGATACCTACTTACTATCTCCTGGGTCCTATGACCCTTTTCTCACTTACCCAGCTTGGTTATTTGGGAACACCTAACAGATTGCTCTGATTGTTGCCTCTGTCCTCAATACCGGGACTTTGACCTATGTTTGGTTAACAATACTGTGAACTTTTCTATCTATATATGTCCACTCTAACTATCCCAGTTAAACACTACTCTATGAAATATAACAAATATACAGAGCTCTGTACCCAATATTAGCGTGGCCACGTCTCCTGCTTGTTACTATTGTTTGAAGTTGTGTTTCTACGCGTTACCACTTGTTGAGTGGCTGTGCACAGACAACTTAGATCCATTTTTTCCTGTCTTAGCTCAGCTGTTGCCTCCACAGTTTTTCTGGGAGTATTTGAGTGGGTGTAGTTGGTCTGTGCATATCTCCACAACTTATATTATTTGTGAGCTAATCTTTGCTCCACGTGCAGGAATACTATTTGTGATGCTACCGTAACTTGCTTTGTGTCGTACAAGGACCGGTCCTGTTTTAGATAGATTTTGTGTGTTTTTAACTTGCCTTATGCGTTATTTTCAGTGACTTTTTTGAATACTGTCATTGCAGCGAGTTCATGCTCGATACCATGTATAAATAAATATGTTTTTGATACTTATTTTTGAGAGTGTTGCATTTATTTAACTTTTGAAATGAGTGCTGAATTCCCAGTCTTTAAATAGTGTTAATTATATGTACCTCTACATCTCCCTCTTTTTCTAATTCAAATATTTTAATATTTGGGTCTGCACCACTAATCATATTAAAGGGACATTATACACTCATTTTTTCTTTGCATAAATGTTTTGTAGATAATCTATTTATATAGCCCATAAAGGTTTTTTTTTAAATTAATGTATAGTTTTGCTTATTTTTAAATAACATTGCTCTGATTTTCAGACTCCTAACCAAGCCCCAAAGTTTTATGTGAATACGCTCGACTACCTACTCCAGCTTGCTCCTGTTTGTGTAAAGGGTCTTTTCATATGCAAAAGAAGGGGGAGGGGGGGAGTGTCTTATTTGCCACTTGCAGTGGGCTTTCCAGCTACCTTTTCAACAGAGCCAAACTGACAGCTTCTAAGTAAGTTTTTAAACAGTTTTATACTGGATTTTTATATCAGTATCTGTGCATATTATTCTTTATAGTAGTGTCTATTACATGCAGTTATATGAAATTGAGTGTATACTGTCCCTTTAAGGAACCAGTACAATAGCCTTGTGGTGATAGTATTGGTTTAAATTTTTCAGGGAACTTCTATTACAAGATTCCTGTGCAACACTTCTCTTGTAAACTGCATTTTTTTCCATCCACTATTAAAATAACATTATATATATATATATATATATATATATATATATATATATATATATATATATATATATATATATGCACAAACAGAGTAATACAGCGCTATAAACCTGGACAGTCCCAATCTATAAATTTATGTACCAGTATTGTCCTATGTGTATAGGTCTCCCTTTCTTTTCTTCCAATAACACCAATAGTGATATCTGGAGGGAGTCAAAGTTGATTTCTTCCACCTGCAGCCTAATCCCAAAGGTGAGCGAAGTCCCCCTGTATACAGGAAAGCTCCTTAGGAAAATAAATTCTGGAACAGAAGAGGGAAGAGCGCACAGCAAAAGAAACCTCCTGGTGTAGTATATAAAGACACTTGTCTAAGAATACTGTAGTGCAGTGACAAATGCAAACTCACGTGTTTCCACCTCAACCTTATGAGGTATAGATAAGACTCTGAGTGGTGAATATCCACTAAGGAAGGCAATCCAATCCCCTTGTGCTTGTGACTTGTACTTCACTCCTTATATGTAGTCCTCACCTCTCCAGCAGAAACTTAACCACTTCGAAAAAGGGGGCTGCAATATCTATCCTGGAGGAAATCCTCTCACAAGCGTTATTTATTTGGGGGATGAAAGGGGATTGGATTGCCTTCCTTAGTGGATATTCACCACTCAGAGTCTTATCTATACCTCATAAGGTTGAGGTGGAAACACGTGAGTTTGCATTTGTCACTGCACTACAGTATTCTTAGACAAGTGTCTTTATATACTACACAAGGAGGTTTCTTTTGCTGTGCGCCCTTCCCTCTTCTGTTCCAGAATATATATATATATATATATATATATATATATATATATGTGTGTGTGTGAGGTAGATAAAGTATACTGCACATACAAATTTGTTCTCCCAATAAACAGCTATGATTACGGTGTCCTCCCGAAACATATCAGCTTGAGTACCCAGTGCTCAGATTTGTGTGTGTTGGACCCCCATGGGTTTATTTATTTTTATCCATTTGGTATTCTAATAAAGACTGTTTTTACGTTTACTTGACTTCAGGATCATCGTTTTTCATTTAAATGCTATATATATATATATATACATACAGTATGTGTGTGTATATATGTGTGCGTGTATATATATATTTATAAATATGTGTGTATATGTGTTTGTGTATATATAAATATATATATGTGTGTGTGTATATGTGTGTGTGTGTAAATATATATATACTGTATATATATATATATATATATATATATATGTGTGTGTGTGTGTGTGTGTGTGTGTATATACAGTATTTGTGTGTGTGTGTGTATATATATATATATATAACATAATTTATGCTTACCTGATAAATTCCTTTCTTCTGTTGTGTGATCAGTCCACGGGTCATCATTACTTCTGGGATATAACTCCTCCCCAACAGGAAATGCAAGAGGATTCACCCAGCAGAGCTGCATATAGCTCCTCCCCTCTACGTCAGTCCCAGTCATTCGACCAAGAATCAACGAGAAAGGAGTAACCAAGGGTGAAGTGGTGACTGGAGTATAATTTAAAAGATATTTACCTGCCTTAAAACAGGGCGGGGCCGTGGACTGATCACACAACAGAAGAAAGGAATTTATCAGGTAAGCATAAATTATGTTTTCTTCTGTTATGTGTGATCAGTCCACGGGTCATCATTACTTCTGGGATACCAATACCAAAGCAAAAGTACACGGATGACGGGAGGGAAAGGCAGGCTCATTATACAGAAGGAACCACTGCCTGAAGAACCTTTCTCCCAAAAATAGCCTCCGAAGAAGCAAAAGTGTCAAATTTGTAAAATTTGGAAAAAGTATGAAGTGAAGACCAAGTTGCAGCCTTGCAAATCTGTTCAACAGAGGCCTCATTCTTAAAGGCCCAAGTGGAAGCCACAGCTCTAGTGGAGTGAGCTGTAATTCTTTCAGGAGGCTGCTGTCCAGCAGTCTCATAGGCTAAACGTATTATGCTACGAAGCCAAAAAGAGAGAGAGGTAGCAGAAGCTTTTTGACCTCTCCTCTGTCCAGAGTAAACGACAAACAAGGAAGAAGTTTGGCGAAAATCTTTAGTTGCCTGCAAGTAGAACTTGAGGGCACGAACTACATCCAGATTGTGTAAAAGACGTTCCTTCTTTGAAGAAGGATTTGGACACAAGGATGGGACAACAATCTCTTGATTGATGTTCCTGTTAGTGACTACCTTAGGTAAGAACCCAGGTTTAGTACGCAGAACTACCTTGTCTGAGTGAAAAATCAGATAAGGGGAATCACAATGTAAGGCTGATAACTCAGAGACTCTTCGAGCCGAGGAAATAGCCATTAAAAACAGAACTTTCCAAGATAACATTTTTATATCAATGGAATGAAGGGGTTCAAACGGAACACCCTGTAAAACGTTAAGAACTAAGTTTAAACTCCATGGTGGAGCAACAGCTTTAAACACAGGCTTGATCCTAGCTAAAGCCTGACAAAAGGACTGGACGTCTGGATTTTCTGACAGACGTCTGTGTAACAAGATGGACAGAGCTGAAATCTGTCCCTTTAATGAACTAGCTGATAAACCCTTTTCTAAACCTTCTTGTAGAAAAGACAGTATCCTAGCGATCCTAACCTTACTCCAGGAGTAACCTTTGGATTCGCACCAGTATAGGTATTTCCGCCATATTTTATGGTAAATCCTTCTGGTAACAGGCTTCCTAGCCTGAATTAGGGTATCAATAACCGACTCAGAAAAACCACGTTTTGATAAAATCAAGCGTTCAATTTCCAAGCAGTCAGCTTCAGAGAAGTTAGATTTTGATGTTTGAATGGACCCTGTATCAGAAGGTCCTGTCTTAGAGGTAGAGACCAAGGCGGACAGGATGACATGTCCACTAGATCTGCATACCAAGTCCTGCGTGGCCATGCAGGTGCTATTAGAATTACTGATGCTCTCTCCTGTTTGATTTTGGCAATCAATCGAGGAAGCAGCGGGAAGGGTGGAAACACATAAGCCATCCTGAAGTTCCAAGGTGCTGTCAAAGCATCTATCAGAACTGCTCCCGGATCCCTGGATCTGGACCCGTAGCGAGGAAGTTTGGCGTTCTGGCGAGACGCCATGAGATCTATCTCTAGTTTGCCCCAACGTCGAAGTATTTGGGCAAAGACCTCCGGATGAAGTTCCCACTCCCCCGGATGAAAAGTCTGGCGACTCAAGAAATCCGCCTCCCAGTTCTCCACTCCCGGGATGTGGATTGCTGACAGGTGGCAAGAGTGAGACTCTGCCCAGCGAATTATCTTTGATACTTCCATCATTGCTAGGGAGCTTCTTGTCCCTCCCTGATGGTTGATGTAAGCTACAGTCGTGATGTTGTCCGACTGAAACCTGATGAACCCCCGAGTTGTTAACTGGGGCCAAGCCAGAAGGGCATTGAGAACTGCTCTCAATTCCAGAATGTTTATTGGAAGGAGACTCTCCTCCTGATTCCATAGTCCCTGAGCCTTCAGAGAATTCCAGACAGCGCCCCAACCTAGTAGGCTGGCGTCTGTTGTTACAATTGTCCAGTCTGGCCTGCTGAATGGCATCCCCCTGGACAGGTGTGGCCGATAAAGCCACATAGAAGAGAATTTCTGGTCTCTTGATTCAGATTCAGAGTAGGGGACAAATCTGAGTAATCCCCATTCCACTGACTTAGCATGCATAATTGCAGCGGTCTGAGGTGTAGGCGTGCAAAAGGTACTATGTCCATTGCCGCTACCATTAAGCCGATCACCTCCATGCATTGAGCTACTGACGGGTGTTGAATGGAATGAAGGACGCGGCATGCATTTTGAAGCTTTGTTAACCTGTCTTCTGTCAGGTAAATCTTCATTTCTACAGAATCTATAAGAGTCCCCAAGAATGGAACTCTTGTGAGAGGAAAGAGAGAACTCTTCTTTTCGTTCACTTTCCATCCATGCGACCTTAGAAATGCCAGAACTAACTCTGTATGAGACTTGGCAGTTTGAAAGCTTGAAGCTTGAATTAGAATGTCGTCTAGGTACGGAGCTACCGAAATCCCTCGCGGTCTTAGTACCGCTAGAAGGGCACCCAGAACCTTTGTGAAGATTCTTGGAGCCGTAGCCAATCCGAATGGAAGAGCTACAAACTGGTAGTGCCTGTCTAAGAAGGCAAACCTTAGATACCGGTGATGATCTTTGTGGATCGGTATGTGAAGGTAAGCATCCTTTAAATCCACTGTGGTCATGTACTGACCCTCTTGGATCATGGGTAAGATTGTCCGAATAGTTTCCATTTTGAACGATGGAACTCTTAGGAATTTGTTTAGAGTCTTTAAATCTAAGATTGGCCTGAAAGTTCCCTCTTTTTTGGGAACCACAAACAGGTTTGAGTAGAACCCTTGTCCTTGTTCCGACCGCGGAACCGGATGGATCACTCCCATTAATAACAGATCTTGTACGCAGCGTAGAAACGCTTCTTTCTTTATCTGGTTTGTTGACAACCTTGACAGATGAAATCTCCCTCTTGGGGGAGATAATTTGAAGTCTAGAAGGTATCCCTGCGATATGATCTCTAGAGCCCAGGGATCCTGAACATCTCTTGCCCAGGCCTGGGCGAAGAGAGAGAGTCTGCCCCCCACTAGATCCGGTCCCGGATCGGGGGCTCTCGGTTCATGCTGTCTTTGGGGCAGCAGCAGGTTTCCTGGCCTGCTTGCTCTTGTTCCAGGACTGGTTAGGCTTCCAGCCTTGCCTGTAACGAGCAACAGCTCCTTCCTGTTTTGGTGCAGTGGAGGTTGATGCTGCTCCTGTTTTAAAGTTCCGAAAGGGACGAAAATTAGACTGTCTAGCCTTAGGCTTTGGCTTTGTCTTGAGGTAGGGCGTGGCCCTTACCTCCTGTAATGTCAGCGATAATCTCTTTCAAACCGGGCCCCAAATAAAGACTGCCCCTTGAAAGGTATATTAAGTAATTTGGACTTAGAAGTAACATCAGCTGACCAGGATTTTAGCCACAGCGCCCTACGTGCCTGTATGGCGAATCCTGAGTTCTTAGCCGTAAGTTTGGTTAAATGTACTACGGCCTCCGAAATGAAGGAATTAGCTAGTTTAAGGACTCTAAGCCTGTCCGTAATGTCGTCTAGCGTAGATGAACTAAGGTTCTCTTCAAGCGACTCAATCCAAAATGCTGCCGCAGCCGTAATCGGCGCGATACATGCAAGGGGTTGTAATATAAAACCTTGTTGAACAAACATTTTCTTAAGGTAACCCTCTAATTTTTTATCCATTGGATCTGAGAAAGCACAGCTATCCTCCACCGGGATAGTGGTACGCTTAGCTAAAGTAGAAACTGCTCCCTCCACCTTGGGGACCGTTTGCCATAAGTCCCGAGTGGTGGCGTCTATTGGAAACATCTTTCTAAATATTGGAGGGGGTGAGAACGGCACACCGGGTCTATCCCACTCCTTAGTAACAATTTCAGTTAGTCTCTTAGGTATAGGAAAAACGTCAGTACTCGCCGGGTACCGCAAAGTATTTATCCAACCTACACAGTTTCTCTGGTATTGCAACGGTGTTACAATCGTTGAGAGCTGCTAAGACCTCCCCTAGTAATACACGGAGGTTCTCCAATTTAAATTTAAAATTTGAAATATCTGAGTCCAATCTGTTTGGATCAGAACCGTCACCCACAGAATGAAGCTCTCCGTCCTCATGCTCTGCGAGC
>NC_069503.1:585754782-585825854 GCF_027579735.1 Bombina bombina | reverse complement strand
CGATAAATATTCTGGAACTGAGAGCGATATTCAATGCTCTCAAGGCTTGGCCTCAGCTAGCGAGGGCCAAGTTCATACGGTTTCAATCAGACAACATGACAACTGTTGCGTACATCAACCATCAGGGGGGAACAAGGAGTTCCCTGGCGATGGAAGAAGTGACCAAAATCATTCTATGGGCGGAGTCTCACTCCTGCCACCTGTCTGCTATCCACATCCCAGGAGTGGAAAATTGGGAAGCGGATTTTCTGAGTCGTCAGACTTTGCATCCGGGGGAGTGGGAACTCCATCCGGAAATCTTTGCCCAGGTCACTCAGCTGTGGGGCATTCCAGACATGGATCTGATGGCCTCTCGTCAGAACTTCAAAGTTCCTTGCTACGGGTCCAGATCCAGGGATCCCAAGGCGGCTCTAGTGGATGCACTAGTAGCACCTTGGACCTTCAAACTAGCTTATGTGTTCCCGCCGTTTCCTCTCATCCCCAGGCTGGTAGCCAGGATCAACCAGGAGAGGGCGTCGGTGATCTTGATAGCTCCTGCGTGGCCACGCAGGACTTGGTATGCAGATCTGGTGAATATGTCATCGGCTCCACCTTGGAAGCTACCTTTGAGACGAGACCTTCTTGTTCAGGGTCCGTTCGAACATCCGAATCTGGTTTCACTCCAGCTGACTGCTTGGAGATTGAACGCTTGATCTTATCTAAGCGAGGGTTCTCAGATTCTGTTATCGATACTCTTATTCAGGCCAGAAAGCCTGTAACTAGAAAGATTTACCACAAAATTTGGAAAAAATATATCTGTTGGTGTGAATCTAAAGGATTCCCTTGGGACAAGGTTAAGATTCCTAAGATTCTATCCTTCCTTCAAGAAGGATTGGAAAAAGGATTGTCTGCAAGTTCCCTGAAGGGACAGATTTCTGCCTTGTCTGTGTTACTTCACAAAAAGCTGGCAGCTGTGCCAGATGTTCAAGCCTTTGTTCAGGCTCTGGTTAGAATTAAGCCTGTTTACAAACCTTTGACTCCTCCTTGGAGTCTCAACTTAGTTCTTTCAGTTCTTCAGGGGGTTCCGTTTGAACCCTTACATTCCGTTGATATTAAGTTATTATCTTGGAAAGTTTTGTTTTTAGTTGCAATTTCTTCTGCTAGAAGAGTTTCGGAATTATCTGCTCTGCAGTGTTCTCCTCCTTATCTGGTGTTCCATGCAGATAAGGTGGTTTTACGTACTAAACCTGGTTTTCTTCCAAAAGTTGTTTCTAACAAAAACATTAACCAGGAGATTATCGTACCTTCTCTGTGTCCGAAACCAGTTTCAAAGAAGGAACGTTTGTTGCACAATTTGGATGTTGTTCGCGCTCTAAAATTCTATTTAGATGCTACAAAGGATTTTAGACAAACATCTTCCTTGTTTGTTGTTTATTCAGGTAAAAGGAGAGGTCAAAAAGCAACTTCTACCTCTCTCTCTTTTTGGATTAAAAGCATCATCAGATTGGCTTACGAGACTGCCGGACGGCAGCCTCCCGAAAGAATCACAGCTCATTCCACTAGGGCTGTGGCTTCCACATGGGCCTTCAAGAACGAGGCTTCTGTTGATCAGATATGTAGGGCAGCGACTTGGTCTTCACTGCACACTTTTACCAAATTTTACAAGTTTGATACTTTTGCTTCTTCTGAGGCTATTTTTGGGAGAAAGGTTTTGCAAGCCGTGGTGCCTTCCATTTAGGTGACCTGATTTGCTCCCTCCCTTCATCCGTGTCCTAAAGCTTTGGTATTGGTTCCCACAAGTAAGGATGACGCCGTGGACCGGACACACCTATGTTGGAGAAAACAGAATTTATGTTTACCTGATAAATTACTTTCTCCAACGGTGTGTCCGGTCCACGGCCCGCCCTGGTTTTTTAATCAGGTCTGATAATTTATTTTCTTTAACTACAGTCACCACGGTATCATATGGTTTCTCCTATGCAAATATTCCTCCTTAACGTCGGTCGAATGACTGGGGTAGGCGGAGCCTAGGAGGGATCATGTGACCAGCTTTGCTGGGCTCTTTGCCATTTCCTGTTGGGGAAGAGAATATCCCACAAGTAAGGATGACGCCGTGGACCGGACACACCGTTGGAGAAAGTAATTTATCAGGTAAACATAAATTCTGTTTTTAAACTACAGTCACCACTGCACCCTATAGTTTCTCCTTTCTCTTGCTTGTCTTCGGTCGAATGACTGGGGGTGGCAGTTAGGGGAGGAGCTATATAGACAGCTCTGCTGTGGGTGATCCTCTTGCAGCTTCCTGTTGGGAAGGAGAATATCCCACAAGTAATGGATGAATCCATGGACTGGATACACCACAAGAGAAATAAATTTATCAGGTAAGCATCAATTTAGTTTTTTCAGGAAGCTAATTTATATCCTTCTAGACAGACATATAACGCAATAAACTCACAAATATAACACAATAAATAGACATATTGCATTAAAGGAATAGTCTAGTCAAAATTAAACTTCCATGATTCAGATAGAGCATGCAATTTAAGTAACTTTCTAATTTACTCCTATTATAAAATTTTCTTCGTTCTCTTGGTATCTATTTGAATGTAAGCTTAGGAGCTGGCCCATTTTTGGTTCAGCACTTGCTGATTGGTGATAAAGTCCAGAATATCCAGGACCTGGGCTCAAACAAACCCCCAACACAAAAAATGCACAGAAAAAAGCAGCACCACAAATATCTTTAAGCAGGTTTTTTCAGCTTATGCAGCCAGACCACAGAATCAACGATTCGGACACAAGTCCTTAGTCTTATAGCTTGCTGATTGGTGGCTATATTTATTATCCAGAGAGTGAAGAAAAATTGACAATAGGAGTAAATTAGAAAGTTGCTTAAAATTGCATGCTCTGAGGCCTATTTCTTTTTAATGACACGATGAGTCCACGGATCATCTTAATTACTAATGGGATATTCACCTCCTGGTCAGCAGGAGGAGACAAAGAGCACCACAGCAAAGCTGTTAAATAGCTCCTCCCACCCCAGTCATTCTCTTTGCCTACGTTGGTGCTAGGAGGTGGTAAAGTTAGGTGTTAGAAAAGATTCTTCAATCAAGAGTTTATTATTTTTAAACTAGTACAAGATTGTGCTGCTTTGTTCTAGGGTGTAGCCGTAGTCCATATCAGTCTCTTCAGTAGGGCAGTGGTGGCTTTAGAGCAACGGGAACTTGTGGGACATAATTCTCACTGCGCCTCCCATACATTTATGCTGCCCTAATCCTGATAGCCTAAGTAAGATTACTCAGGATTTATCCTTTTTTTCCACAGGGCTATGTGAGGGAGAGGACCTCTCAAACCTGCTGAGCTGCCCTGCTGTCGGGTAGATTTAAAAGTAAGTGCTAACTTTTTTTATTCTGGTTCTGGGAGATCTCAGAGGAAGTGGAGCACTTTATTGGGACATAACTCCTAAAGGAGGGGACCCTGTGACAGCACGTTGTAAGCAGGCACTGGGGCTGAGGAGACTAGAAGGTGGCTTTTTCCCTGGGGTTAACAGAACTCACTAGGAGGCTAACATGCAGTAGTGATTATTTGGAGCATTAATCAGGCGTTTGGGCCCCCAGGTTCGCAACAGGGTTTTGCTAAAGTGGTTCAGTTTGCTTCCGGTGACCTATCTCTAACATAATAATGGGAGATTATATGTTGTAACACCCACGATGGGCGGAGCTAGTTTTGGCGTCGTTTTGGGTTGCTCATTCCTCTATCTCTTAGCACAGTACCAAGGGTGACAGGTAGATTGAGTGTTTTCACGCCCACGAGGGGTGGAGTTATGTTTGAGGCCGTTTTAGACAATTTCGCTCTTCATCAATTCCGATCAATCGGAAGATAGAGCCCTATATATAGGTCCCACAATCTGTTATACCACAGTGCTAGCACTATATAGTTCCATCACAGTCCTGGGTATTTTTGCAAATATATGGGGGTCCGGCCATTGCTATTAAAGCTGCGTTCCGGATCTGTTTAAGAGATGTACCATTTATTTTATGTTTCGTTTTCATCAAAATAAACAATGTTTGATATGTATGAGGACAAATGGGCACCTCAGCAAGATTAAGCTGAGGTGTAGAGAGGTTCTGCAATGTTTGCGTGTTAAGTTAACAACTTCTGCACACAAAAATAAAAAGTTGCATTTTAAAATTTAAAGAGACAGTAATATTTCTTCTATAAGGTAAGACGAGTCCACGGATTCATCCTTTACTTGTGGGATATTATCCTCCTGCTAACAGGAAGTGGCAAAGAGCACCACAGCAGAGCTGTCTATATAGCTCCTCCCTAAGCTCCACCCCCCAGTCATTCTCTTTGCCTACTCTAAGTACTAGGAAGGGTAAAGTGAAAGAGGTGATAAAATGTTAGTTTTTATTTTCTTCAAACAAGAGTTTTTTATTTTAAATGGAACCGGTGTGTACTATTTGCTCTCAGGCAGCAGATGGATGAAGACTTCTGTCTGGAGGCTGATGATCTTAGCCTTTGTCACTAAGATCCAGAGCAGTTCCCACAGAGGCTGAGGGGTACAAGAAACTTCAGTGTGAGGAACGTTTTCATGCTATATAGCATGGAAACTCTTGTATTTTCATATACCCCTGAAGAAGTCTGCCCGTGTGCAGAGGAAACGCGTAGGGTAACTAACTCCTACCATCAAAGTGTTTAGGACTGCTGCTCTTCTGAGTTTCTCTTTGGCACCTGCCGTATTTGACAGGAAGTGGGTCTCTTGGTGCTGCTGGTCGGCGTCTGAGGTGTTCCCGCTGAGATTTGCTACAGGCGAAAGACAACTAGCCAGAGGGCATTACCGCTCATACATTACTGTCATCTTGTAAGTGTGCAATTTTCTGTGTGTGTCATTTACCTGAATAAACGCTGCTGTGATTCGTGGATGCGCTGTTTTCTTCTTGTCATTTCTTATACAGCTTGCTGCAACGGGATACACATAGCTGGAGTTCCGTGATTCATCAGCTGCTCCTGTAAGGATCCTTCAGCATATATTCCATCAGACCAACTGGACATTACCACGTCGGATTTGCCGTGTATGCACATTTACTGAACAAACTTTGCCTCCATCTGGTTCAGCTAAGTTAACACACCAATCCTGCTACAATCAGTCTATATGCTTTTTGTGTGACTTAAACCAGCTACGGTTTTGGGACTGTTTTATTTTGGGACTGTTGTATTTTCACATATCTGTTGTGTACGTCGGTGATTGTATTTATGTCCCATATGTTTATACTATAAGGGAGTGGTTGTGTGTCTTCTGAGAAACAGATATTAGATACACCCCGTTTTTACTTTTTGATTATTTTTTTAAAGGGGAAGTTCTACGGGTGCCCCACCTGATTCAGTGTAGCGCTGTCATTTTCTCCTGTTTTTATCATTTTTACAAATCACTTTTTGTTCCTTTTGCGACTCAAGGAACCCAAGATCTTCTTCCTCTCAGAAGTCAGATTCTACCAAGTCCTCCTGGAGACCCAATAAAGTATGGAACATGTCCAAGCAGAACAAGACATCTCCCTCTAAAATCAAATCCTTTTAAAATAGGGCTGCAACTAACGATTATTTTCACAATCGATTAATCGGCCGATTATTTTTTCGATTAATCGACTAATCGGATAAAAAGATAATTAATAGTTTTCTATGTTTTAAATAAAATCCACATAATGAGTGTTACAAATATAAACTTCAGACTAAAACTTTATATTAACACAACTGTTTCTTCAATTTTTAAGCAGCAGAGCACAGTTTTATAATTAAACAAAACAAAACCACAAACTGTTTGAAAAGAGGTAGAACTAGAAAGAGTTAGACTATCACTGTTAATAACATTCTGTTATTCACTCTTTCAGAAACTTTGCATTGAAATGCAAAAATCTCAACATGTCCACATGCTTCTGGCTAAGGCTGGTTCTCTGTTTGCAGCTATATTTCCTGCAGCAGAGAAAAGGCTGTTGAGGTGTATAAGTAGGGTTTTGCCAATTTCACCAAAGTGGGGTATTTATCTTTGTTAGCTCTTCACCAATGCTAAGTGTTTTCTACCTTGACAAGGGGCCTCTCAATAAAGTAACCATTGACTTCATTCTAACATAAAAATATCTTGAATATCTATATGCAATGGTAAATAACCAGCTTAGGGGAAATATCTAGTCCGCTCTAAAAATAACAAATATAAATTTAGAAAGGTAGAATCTGGTACATATCCAAATTTATTAAAAATATAAAAAAACAAAATCAAAAGCGCTAAGGACTGTATATCAATAACAGGACAAAGCCTTACATATTTATTTATACAGTACATATAATCAGCAATAGCAAGCAATACGCTAATAATTGTGCAAACAGATAATAGTGCACATCAATTTAAATAACTCCCATCAATCTAGGGGCAAGGTGTAAACAACAAGCTCAGCACTATATCATGCAAAGCATAGTTCCAAATCACCAGATTTAATATAAACAATCCAAATAATGACTATTATATCTGGGTTGCACATAAGCCAGGGGTAGTTGTAAACTTATACTGTCCTGAAAAAGTGAAAAGTAGACGTCTGTAGACGTCCTTTAGGCTAAGGACATTACCATAAAACACAATACCATGTGCAGGAGTTCATTGGAGTGAAGCAGCTGATGTTATGCACAGACCAACTAATTGCAAACCGATTAATCGATTATGAGATTCGTTGACAACTATTTTCATAATCGATTATTATCGATTATGACGATTAGTTGTTGCAGCTCTAGTTTAAAAGTGCAGCCCCCGAACCAGACTCTGCGCTTTTTAAGGGGGCATGTTAAGCCTTTTTTCGAAAGACCTGGTCTCAATCTGTGCAGGACCCCTGGGTTTTGGAGATCTTTTCCCAGGGATGCTGAATAGGCTTTCAGTCTCTGCCTCCTCGAGGAAGGTTTATTCTGTTTCATGTCTCGGAGACCAAAAAAGAGCGGCTTTCTTTCAGTACGTGCAGGATCAGGAAAGCATGGGAGTTGTTTCAGTTCTGAAGGCAGATCAAGGGAGGGGTTTCTACTCCAATCTGTTTATTGTTCCAAAAAAGGAGTGTGCGTTCAGACCCATTCTGGATCTGAAAACTTAAAACAATTTTTTAAGGGTTCCTTTTTTCAAGATGGTAGCTATTTGATATATTCTTCAGTTAGTCCTTCCGGGTCAATTTATGACAACTATAAGCCTGAAGGATGCTTATTTGCACATGCCTATTCACAAGGATCATTGTCAATTTCTAAGATTTGCCTTCCTGGACAGACACCTACCAATTTGTAGCTCTCCCTTTTTAGTATTTTTACAGCTCCCAGGATCTTTGCAAAGGTCTTGGGGGCTCTTCTTGTTGTTGTCAGAGCTCAGGGAATAGCAGTGGCTCCCTACCTGGACAACATATTAGTTTGCAGCCAAGAGTTTGCTTACTCCCCTCACTAGGGTATCTTTTCTGGAGGTGGTAATAGATTTGATCTCCATGAGACTGTTTTTGATGGACCAAAGCAAACTCAAGCTTCATTCAGCTTGCTGGAATCTCAATCTATTCCTCATCCTACTATAGCTCAATGCATAGAAGTAGTGGGCCTGATGGTGGCAGCATCAGATGCTATTCCATTTGCAAAATTTCATTGGTGATAACTTCAACCTGTCTCAGTTGATTCATTTGTAGCTGTTAGTCAAGCAATCCTTATCTTGGTGGATATCCCCCACTCAGGGGATAAGTTTCCTGTGTCCATCTTGGGAAATAATCGCCACGAATGCCGCTCTGTGCGATCTTCAAGCCTTGCCTCTCCTGTCTTTGGTTCCTTTCATTCGCTTTCAGTCAGACATCACGGCGGTTGCCTATGTCAAGGGCGCATCCACAGTGCTTTAGTGATGACAGAGGTATGGTGTATCATGAATTTGGCTGAGGTACACCGGTGTACCATCTCAGCTATTCACATTCTGGGGTTCAACAACTGGGAAGCTGATTACCTGAGTCGTCAGACCTTACACTCAGAAGAATGGTCTCTCAGCCAGAAGAATTTTGACCAGTGGGTTCTTCACTGGGGTCTACCAGAGATAGACCTAATGACATCTCCTCTAAATCACAAACTCCCCAGATACTGGTCGAGAGATTGGCAGGCGGGAATTAATAGACACGCTATCAATGCCTTGGCCTTATCTAGTTGATCTGTTTCCACCAATTATGCTTCATCCATAAGGGATTGCTTGAATCCACAGGAAAAGATTTCGGCAATATTGATAGCTCCTAAGTGGCCACACAGGATGTGGTGTGCATATCTGGTTGAAATGCATAGTGCTTCTCTGTGGCATCTCCCTCAACTTCCAGATCTACTATCTCAAGGGCCATTCTTTTATAAAAAAACTTTAATCTCTCAATTTAACATCCTGGAGATTAAACTCTTAATTATTTCTCAAAGAGATTTCTCTGACTTTGTTTCGAGATAGATTTACCATAAGTTGTGGAAGGTTTATTTTGCTTGGTGTTCTTGATCGAGCATATAAGTGGCATTGTTAGCATTCCTCGTATTTTACAATTTCTTCAGTATGGTCTAGACGGAGGCTTATTGGCCAGTACTCTTGAGTCATATTTCTGCTCTCTCCTTCCTATTGCATAAGAAACTCGCTCTGCTTACGGATATTCAGGTGTTTTTGTCCAGGCCTTGGTTAGAATTTGTCCTGCTATTAAGCCTATTTCTAACCCAAGGAGTTTGAATTTTGTTCTGAGAGAACTGCAATCTCCTCCTTTTGAACCCATGCATTCTATAGATTTTCAATTGTTATCTTGGGAAGTTTTTCTGTTTTTAGTTATTTCCTTGGCTAGTATGGTCTCCAAATAGTCCTTGTGAGCCTCTATACGGATTCTTGGTTTATTTTTTTTTTCAGGCCAACGTAAATTCCACTTCGGTTACTCTATATTCTTGGTTGAAGAGTTTGATTCACAGAGCTTACTTTGTTGGCTGGACAATCTCCTCCCTTAAGAATTACAGCTCTTTTAAACTTGTTCTGTTTCCTGGGCTTTCAAGAATGAGGCTTCAGTAGAACAAATGTGCAAATCTGCTTATTTGTCATATTTACACACTTTCACCAAATGTTATCATTTCGAGGCAGCATTTGGCAGGAAAGTTCTTCAGGCAGTGGTTTCTAATAAATAGGTGCTTACTTTTTTTTTTTTTTTTTTTTTAAATTTTTTTTTAATTTAATTTTTTTTTGTCCCATCAATTTTTCATTTATTTTACAGCTTTGGTACAGCTTCCCAAGACTAAGGACTCGTGGACTCTCACCACCTTAAGAGAGAAAACCAATTTTATCAGGTAAGAATACTTTTTGTTTTCTTTCTTCGTGGTGAGAGTCCACTAACCTTCCCATTTCAACATTAGCGGCTGTTTTAGTTGCACCACTTTACCCTATCTTTCTAGCTTTCTTCCTCTTATACTTGGGTATATGTAATACTGGGAGGGTAAGGGAAGTAGGACGGATATTTAAAAGCTCTGGTGTAGGCTCCTCCTGGTTAAGTACTTCCTAAGAGTAAGGACTCGTGGACTCTCACCACTAAGAAAGAAAATTTAATTTATCAGGTAAGAATAATTTTTTTGTTTCAAAACTATATTGCTTAATCTAGCTATTCAAAGAGGCAAACTGGAATTAACTAAAATTCTTTCATTGTAGCTACACAAAATATTAGGGGAGAAAGTCAACAACACAGATGTAATTGAGAAGCAAGTTCTTGAACTTTGGGACAGACTTTATCATTCTTGGGTAATCAAGGTAACGCAACCATTGCATAAATATTCATTAATGAACTTTTTATAATGTGCTTAATGCTGACCTTGTTTTTAAGAGACCTGCAAGTTTTCTTTTTTTAAATTTAAATTAAATTCCAAAACAAAGAAATATAACCTCTAAATGGAGATCACAATGAAAAAAAATGTAGCCAAGAGGAAACAATCTACAATATTTAATGTTCAAATTCACACTTCGTTGTAGGCTGTTCTCCCCCTTTTTTATAAAAGGATGCATAATTTTATAATTTAATATTTATAGATTTTATAAACAATCTTCTAATGAGCATTACCTTAGACCTGTACCATTTTTTGGCTCAACAAGTGCCAGTATAAGTCTTTAACAGTATACATAAATGTATGTGTGGTATGAAACAAACTTCTTTCATTACTTGACCTCAATAACGTGCTGAGAGAATACATAAATATTCTTTTCTCCTGTTAAGTGTGGTCAGTCCACGGGTCATCATTACTTCTGGGATATTATCTCCTCCCCTACAGGAAGTGCAAGAGGATTCACCCAGCAGAGCTGCTATATAGCTCCTCCCCTCTACGTCACCTCCAGTCATTCTCTTGCACCCAACGAATAGATAGGATGTGTGAGAGGACTGTGGTGATTTAATTAGTTTATTAACTTCAATCAAAAGTTTGTTATTTTATAATAGCACCGGAGTGTGTTATTCATTCTCTGGTAGAATTTGAAGAAGAATCTACCGGAGTTTTTTCTATGATTTTAGCCGGAGTAGTTAAGATCATATTGCTGTTTCTCGGCCATCTGAGGAGAGGTAAACTTCAGATCAGGGGACAGCGGGCAGATTAATCTGCAAAGAGGTATGTAGCAGTTTGTTATTTTCTGACATGGAATTGATGAGAAAATCCTGCCATACCGTTATAATGTAAACTCAGCCTTAAATGCAGTAGATGTAGCTGGTATCAGGCTGTCATGTATGTATATTTTACACTTCAGTATTCTGGGGAATGGTACTTCACTGGATTTATACTGTATGCATAGACTTAACCTAATTTGCAGGGACTTGCAATAGGTTTTAAATAACAATTAATTCATTGAGGTTAAACGTTTTTTTGCTGGCATGTAAAAACGTTTATTTCTCTGAGGTACTGGGTGAAAAAATGTTTTGGGCACTATTTTTTCCACTTGGCAATAGTTTTTGTTTAAATTAAAGCAGTTCTCTGATCTCTCTCACTGTTATGTGTGAGGGGGAGGGGCCATTTTTGGCGCTTTTACTACGCATCAAAAAACTCAGTCAGAGGTTAATTTTCTTCCTGCATGATCCGGTTCATCTCTACAGAACTCAGGGATCTCCAAAGCCTTTTTTGAGGGAGGTAATCATCACAGCAGAGCTGTGAAGATTGTAGTTGACTGTGATAAAAAACGTTTATTTGTGTATTTTTTTCTGCTGCCTGGGTTAGTTATCCTTTGCTAATGGGAACAATCCTGTGCTAAAATTGTATATTTCTGACAAAGATTGATGCTATAACTTAATTATTTTCAACTGTCATAATTTTTTCTGTGCTTCTTATAGGCACAGTTCGTTTTCAGATTATTGTAAATTACTTAAAAAAAGCATTTCCAAGTTGCTAGTTAATTGCTAGTGTGTTAAACATGTCTGATTCAGAGGAAGATACATGTACTATATGTGCTAATGCCAAAGTGGAGCCCAATAGAAGTTTATGTACTAACTGTATTGATGCTACTTTAAATAAAAGTCAATCTGTACAAATTGAACATATTTCACCAGACAACGAGGGGAGAGTTATGCCGACTAACTCGCCTCACGTGTCAGTACCTACATCTCCCGCTCGGGAGGTGCGTGATATTGTAGCGCCGAGTACATCTGGGCGGCCATTTCAAATCACATTACAGGATATGGCTACTGTTTTATGACTGAAGTTTTGGCTAAATTACCAGAACTTAGAGGCAAGCGTGATCACTCTGGGGTGAGAACAGAGTGCGCTGATAATATTAGGGCCATGTCAGACACTGCGTCACAGGCGGCAGAACATGAGGACGGAGAACTTCATTCTGTGGGTGACGGTTCTGATCCAAATAGATTGGATTCAGATATTTCAAATTTTAAATTTAAGCTGGAAAACCTCCGTGTATTACTAGGGGAGGTGTTAGCGGCTCTGAATGATTGTAACACAGTTGCAATACCAGAGAAAATGTGTAGGTTGGATAAATATTTTGCAGTACCGGCGAGTACTGATGTTTTTCCTATACCTAAGAGACTTACTGAAATTGTTACTAAGGAGTGGGATAGGCCCGGTGTACCGTTCTCACCCCCTCCGATATTTAGAAAAATGTTTCCAATAGACGCCACCACACGGGACTTATGGCAAACGGTCCCTAAGGTGGAGGGAGCAGTTTCTACTTTAGCTAAGCGTACCACTATCCCGGTGGAGGATAGCTGTGCCTTTTCAGATCCAATGGATAAAAAGTTAGAGGGTTACCTTAAGAAAATGTTTGTTCAACAAGGTTTTATATTGCAACCTCTTGCATGTATTGCGCCTGTCACGGCTGCAGCAGCATTTTGGTTTGAGTCTCTGGAAGAGACACTTCAATCATCTACACTAGATGAGATTACAGACAAAGCTAACTCATTTATTTCAGATGCCGTAGTACATTTAACTAAACTTACGGCTAAGAATTCCGGATTTGCCATTCAGGCACGCAGAGCACTGTGGCTAAAATCCTGGTCAGCTGATGTTACTTCTAAATCTAAATTGCTTAATATTCCTTTCAAAGGGCAAACCTTGTTCGGGCCCGGGTTGAAAGAGATTATCGCTGACATTACAGGAGGTAAAGGCCATGCCCTGCCTCAGGACAAAGCCAAACCTAGGGCTAGACAGTCTAATTTTCGTTCCTTTCGTAATTTCAAAGCAGGAACAGCATCAACCTCCTCTGCACCAAAACAGGAAGGAGCTGTTGCTCGCTACAGACAAGGCTGGAAACCTAACCAGTCCTGGAACAAGGGCAAGCAGGCCAGGAAACCTGCTGCTGCCCCTAAGACAGCATGAATCGAGGGCCCCCGATCCGGGACCGGATCTAGTAGGGGGCAGACTTTCTCTCTTCGCCCAGGCTTGGGCAAGAGATGTTCAGGATCCCTGGGCGTTAGAGATCATATCTCAGGGATACCTTCTGGACTTCAAATCCTCTCCCCCAAGAGGGAGATTTCATCTGTCAAGGTTATCAACAAACCAAATAAAGAAAGAAGCGTTCCTACGCTGCGTACAAGATCTTTTATTAATGGGAGTGATCCATCCAGTTCCGCGGTCGGAACAAGGACAAGGGTTTTACTCAAATCTGTTTGTAGTTCCCAAAAAAGAGGGAACTTTCAGACCAATCTTGGATTTAAAGATCCTAAACAAATTCCTAAGAGTTCCATCGTTCAAGATGGAAACGATTCGAACAATTCTGCCCATGATCCAAGAGGGTCAGTACATGACCACAGTGGATTTAAAGGATGCTTACCTTCACATACCGATTCACAGAAATCATTACCGGTATCTAAGGTTTGCCTTTCTAGACAGGCATTACCAGTTTGTAGCTCTTCCATTCGGACTGGCTACGGCTCCAAGAATCTTCACAAAGGTTCTGGGTACTCTTCTGGCGGTACTAAGACCGCGAGGAATTTCGGTAGCTCCGTACCTAGACGACATTCTGATACAAGCTTCAAGCTTTCAAACTGCCAAGTCTCATACAGAGTTAGTACTGGCATTTCTAAGGTCGCATGGATGGAAGGTGAACGAAAAGAAGAGTTCTCTCTCTCCACTCACAAGAGTTCCCTTCTTGGGGACTCTGATAGATTCTGTAGAAATGAAGATTTACCTGACAGAAGACAGGTTAACAAAGCTTCAAAATGCATGCCGTGTCCTTCATTCCATTCAACACCCGTCGGTAGCTCAATGCATGGAGGTGATCGGCTTAATGGTAGCGGCAATGGACGTAGTACCTTTTGCACGCCTACATCTCAGACCGCTGCAATTGTGCATGCTAAGTCAGTGGAATGGGGATTACTCAGATTTGTCCCCCACTCTGAATCTGAATCAAGAGACCAGAAATTCTCTTCTATGGTGGCTTTATCGGCCACACCTGTCCAGGGGGATGCCATTCAGCAGGCCAGACTGGACAATTGTAACAACAGACGCCAGCCTACTAGGTTGGGGCGCTGTCTGGAATTCTCTGAAGGCTCAGGGATTATGGAATCAGGAGGAGAGTCTCCTTCCAATAAACATTCTGGAATTGAGAGCAGTTCTCAATGCCCTTCTGGCTTGGCCCCAGTTAACAACTCGGGGATTCATCAGGTTTCAGTCGGACAACATCACGACTGTAGCTTACATCAACCATCAGGGAGGGACAAGAAGCTCCCTAGCAATGATGGAAGTATCAAAGATAATTCGCTGGGCAGAGTCTCACTCTTGCCACCTGTCTGCAATCCACATCCCGGGAGTGGAGAACTGGGAGGCGGATTTCTTAAGTCGTCAGACTTTTCATCCGGGGGAGTGGGAACTTCATCCGGAGGTCTTTGCCCAGATACTTCGACGTTGGGGCAAACCAGAGATAGATCTCATGGCGTCTCGTCGGAACGCCAAACTTCCTCGCTACGGGTCCAGATCCAGGGATCCGGGAGCGGTTCTGATAGATGCTTTGACAGCACCTTGGACCTTCGGGATGGCTTATGTGTTTCCACCCTTCCCGATGCTTCCTCGATTGATTGCCAGAATCAAACAGGAGAGAGCATCAGTGATTCTAATAGCGCCTGCATGGCCACGCAGGACTTGGTATGCAGATCTAGTGGACATGTCATCCTGTCCGCCTTGGTCTCTACCTCTGAAACGGGACCTTCTGATCCAGGGTCAATTCAAACATCAAAATCTAACTTCTCTGAAGCTGACTGCTTGGAAATTGAACGCTTGATTTTATCAAAACGTGGGTTTTCTGAGCCAGTTATTGATACCTTAATACAGGCTAGGAAGCCTGTTACCAGAAGGATTTACCATAAAATATGGCGTAAATACTTATATTGGTGCAAATCCAAGAGTTACTCATGGAGTAAGGTTAGGATTCCAAGGATATTGTCTTTTCTACAAGAAGGTTTAGAAAAGGGGTTATCCGCTAGTTCTTTAAAGGGACAGATTTCAGCTCTGTCCATTCTTTTACACAAACGTCTGTCAGAAGTTCCGGACGTTCAAGCTTTTTGTCAGGCTTTAGCTAGGATCAAGCCTGTATTTAAAACTGTTGCTCCGCCATGGAGTTTGAACTTAGTTCTTAATGTTTTACAGGGTGTTCCGTTTGAACCCCTTCATTCCATTGATATCAAGTTGTTATCTTGGAAAGTTCTGTTTTTAATGGCTATTTCTTCGGCTCGAAGAGTCTCTGAGTTATCTGCCTTACATTGTGATTCTCCTTATCTGATTTTTCATTCAGACAAGGTAGTTCTGCGTACTAAACCTGGGTTCCTACCTAAGGTGGTCACTAACAGGAATATCAATCAAGAGATTGTTGTTCCATCCTTGTGTCCTAATCCTTCCTCGAAGAAGGAACGTCTGCTACACAATCTAGATGTAGTCCGTGCCCTGAAATTTTATCTACAGGCAACTAAGGAGTTTCGTCAAACGTCTTCCCTGTTTGTCGTTTATTCTGGCCAGAGGAGAGGTCAAAAAGCTTCGGCTACCTCTCTCTCTTTTTGGCTTCGTAGCATAATACGATTAGCCTATGAGACTGCTGGACAGCAGCCTCCTGAAAGAATTACAGCTCATTCTACTAGAGCTGTGGCTTCCACTTGGGCCTTTAAGAATGAGGCTTCTGTTGAACAGATTTGCAAGGCTGCAACTTGGTCTTCTCTTCATACTTTTTCCAAATTTTACAAATTTGACCCTTTTGCTTCTTCGGAGGCTGTTTTTGGGAGAAAGGTTCTTCAGGCAGTGGTTCCCTCCGTATAAAGAGCCTGCCTGTCCCTCCCGTCATCCGTGTACTTTTGCTTTGGTATTGGTATCCCAGAAGTAATGATGACCCGTGGACTGACCACACTTAACAGGAGAAAACAAAATTTATGCTTACCTGATAAATTCATTTCTCCTGTAGTGTGGTCAGTCCACGGCCCGCCCTGTTTTTTATGGCAGGCTAAAAAAATTTTTGGATTATACTCCAGTCACCACTACACCCTTGGGCTTCTCCTTTCTCGTTGGTCCTTTGGTCGAATGACTGGAGGTGACGTAGAGGGGAGGAGCTATATAGCAGCTCTGCTGGGTGAATCCTCTTGCACTTCCTGTAGGGGAGGAGATAATATCCCAGAAGTAATGATGACCCGTGGACTGACCACACTACAGGAGAAATGAATTTATCAGGTAAGCATAATTTTTTTTTTTTTTTTTTTTTAATTCTTATGACTGTTTAACAAATTTCTCTTATTTCATAGAATAACACTTATTCGGGAAGACACAAGAGTGGCCACAGGATGCAAGTACAACGTCAAAACAGTTGGCTTGGAGATATTTTGGACTGGCAAGATCTTGCTTCTTTTGTTCATGAGAATATTGAAACCTTTCTCTCGGTAAGATGTGGATAACTGTCTTCCGAAAAAGTTATTTTTGTTTTGTGTATTTATTAAGCGTTCTTATTTGTTAGTTAATAATAATAGTAATATTTGTTAGTTAATAATATACCACAATAATGGTAATCATAGAAGTTATTTTGTAAAATTAAGATGCAACAGTATTTTCAACACTATTAAATGTAGTTGGTGAATAAAACACTTGGTGCCCATTTGAAACTAAATATCTTAAGAATACAATAAAATGTAATTTTTTATTAATTACTGTCTTAAAGACAGGTGAAAGTTATTTGAGTCCGCTACTTTTTATTAAACTATAGCAAATTTATTCCCCCAGCACAAATATACTTAATTTTTGTTGCTGTTAGTTGCCGAAAAAGTTAATCTAAATTTCCAACATTTGTGGACAAATATTTGCGTTAAATGGACATTATACACAAAATTATTATAGGCTATTTAAATAAAGTATTAGATGTAGATAAAATGTGCAATTGACTTGCATTACTTAAATTACCTGCATTGTTTATCCTAAAAATAGGAAAAAAACATGCAGGTAGTTTCACTGAATATGTATACCTATGTACTGTAATCTAATCACTGAGCTATTGTTTTCTCCTCACTCCCTAACTAACTGCATACAGCCAAGAAGTCTGACATGCCTGGCTCACTAAAGCTGTAGCTGTACCAAGTTATATGAGGTCTGCTGAGAAACTGTTTTATTTGTAAAATAAGTACAGTAAAATAGATACCCAGAACTGCCTAAATCTCTCCAGCTTTATCTGTCTCCTACAGCTAATTTATTACATTGTAACCACCCGGTGCAGCAGAGGAGGCATAGATGTCTGATTTTAGGCAAATTAGCTTCTAATTTGCCTAAAACTTCTCACACGCATCTTGGTGAAAAATGATCCTGGCAAGATGGAAATTGTTTCTCAGTGAAGTGTCTGAGAAATTTAGTCCGATGAGGAGCTGCACAGTGTTACCGGAAGAGGTGGGAGACAGACAAAGCTATATTCTTTTAGGCTTGTCTACATATCTCTCTTACTGTTGTTATTTTACAAATAACACTGTTTCTCAGCAGACCTCATAACTTACTGCAACTTTAGTTAGGCATGTCAGTTAGTGACTTCCTGGCTGTAGGCAGTTAGGGAGTGAGGGGAAAACAATAGCTCAGTGATTAGAGTTTAGTTGTATGGGATAGATATTCATTGAAACACCCTGCATGGTTTTTCCAATTTTTAGGAGAGTTAGCTGCAAAATAGGTAATACATGTCAATTACAAATTGTATCTACCCCTAATGCTTTATTTAAATAGCCTATAATAATTTTGATGTATAATGTCCCCTTTAAGTATGGTTTAACACTTACCAACACTTAGGTGAAGTTTGATGTGGTGGGAGGATTACTTGTGGTGTGGGCGTTAAGTTCGATAATAGAAGTGGTACAGTGGGTTAATGTAGTTATTCTTATATAATTGTCACCCCCTCCCCCAGTGATTTGTACTACCCCGGGTGGTGGTCTGGAGAGAGTATATGTTCAGTCAGTCTATAAAGACTATATTGCTACCTATATTACATAGATACCACTACTTATGTAGTGTGAATTTTTTTTTTTATTAGTCAGAAAGACTATCGATTTTTTGTGTAATTCCACCACAATGGAGCCATAAACTTAAACTCCTGAATAAGTATTGCTAACTGGTTGGACTTGAACCATATGATTGTTAAGGTGTGGAAAAGGGGACAAAAAGAGAAACAATCGGCCAGATTACGAGTTTTGCGTTAGAAGCTATGCAGTGCTAGCGAGCAGTTTTCTCTTGCAAGGTGTATCCAGTCCACGGATTCATCCATTACTTGTGGGATATTCTCATTCCCTACAGGAAGTGGCAAAGAGAGCACACAGCAGAGCTGTCCATATAGCTCCCCCTCTAGCTCCACCCCCCAGTCATTCTCTTTGCCGGCTCTAAGCACTAGGGTCTCTCTACGGGAGGGTAAAGTGAATGTGGTGTTAGAATTGTAGTTTTATATCTTCAATCAAAAGTTTTGTTATTTTTAAATGGTACCGGTTTGTACTATTTACTCTCTGGCAGAAAAAAGATGAAGAATTCTGCTGAGAGGAAGATGATTTTAGCATGTTGTAACTAAAATCCATTGCTGTTCCCACACAGGACTGAGGAGTACCAGAAAACTTCAGTTGGGGGGAACAGTTTGCAGGCTTGACTGCAATGAGGTATGTTCAGTCATTTATTTCTAGACAAGACTGAGATAATGCTAGAAGACTGACAATATCCCCATGTGGGGAGGGTAAGCTATGTTCTGAAACTTAGTATAGAATTGAATGCTTACATAGCAGGGCTAATTATGCTGGTTGACACTTATTCAGGGCAATCGATTATTTGTTTAAGAAATACTCGTTGGGAGACACTTTAAAAGCACTTTGGAGTGTTTTCTGGGGTTATTAACCACATGGCTAAAATTTATTCACTTAGAAGTGATTTTTGTAGGCCTTACAACTCCGGAGTGGAGTGGGAGGGGCCTAATTTCGCGCCTCAGATGCGCAGTTAGAATTGAAAGACAAGTTCATGCTGCTTCACATGGAGGGTCCTGCTGCTGTTTGAGGAATTTAAAGAAGCTTTATTCCCCCAAATCTGATCCCTAAGGGCAGGTAGGGCCACAGAAGTGCTGTGGCAGGGTGCTGTAGTTAATTAACCGGATGTTGGCTTTAGACTGCTCCGGTTTGGGCATTAAGGGGTTAATCTTTCTGCAACTTGTGGTGCAATCTTATTAAGGCCTTAGGTACATACTGTGAAAATTTCAAAAGGATTGCTGCATTTTTCACTGTTTTGTAAAATTGTGTGCTTTTTATCTCTTAAAGGCACAGTAACGTTTTTTTCAAATTGTGTTTTTTATTTGATTAAAGTGATTTCCAAGCCTGTTTGTGTATACTACTAGTCTGTTAAACATGTCTGACACTAAGGAAAATCCTTGTTCAATGTGTTTAGAAGCCATGGTGGAACCCCCTCTCAGAATGTGTCCCAATTGCACTAATATGTCTATACACTTTAAAGATCATATTGTTGCACTTAAAAGTGTGGCCCTAGATGATTCTCAGACTGAAGGTAATGAGGATAGTCCGTCTACCTCTCCCCATGTGTCACAACCAGTTACGCCCGCTCAAGCGATGCCTAGTACCTCTAGTGCGTCTGCCCCTATTACATTGCAACAACTAGCGGCAGTCATGGATAATTCCCTTGCGTCCTTTCTATCTAAACTGCCAGTTTTCCCTGCAAAGCGCGATAGCTCTGTTTTAAGAACAGATTATGAGCAGTCTGAAGCTTTGGTAGCCTTATCTGATGTGCCCTCACAACGCTCTGAAGTGGGGGTGAGGGATTTGATGTCTGAAGGAGAAATTTCCGACTCAGGTTTCTCATCAGGCAGAGTCAGATACACTGATGCGTTTCCGGTCCCTAAGAGGGTTGCGGATATCGTTACTAGGGAGTGGGATAGACCAGGTGTCCCTTTTGTCCCCCCCCCCCCCCCCCCCCCTATTTTTAAGAAAATGTTCCCCATAACTGACCCCATGCGGGACTCGTGGCAAACGGTCCCTAAGGTAGAGGGGGCTGTTTCTTCACTTGCTAAACGCACAACCATACCAATCGAAGACAGTTGTGCTTTTAAAGACCCTATGGATAAAAAGTTAGAGGGTTTACTTAAGAAAATTTTTGTTCAAGGTTTTCTTCTCCAACCTATTGCCTGCATTATTCCTGTAACTACTGCAGCTGCTTTCTGGTTTGAGGCGCTGGAGGACTCGCTCCAGACGGAGACCTCATATGATGAAATTATGGATAGAATTAAGGCTCTAAAGCTGGCTAATTCTTATATCACAGATGCCGCTTTGCAATTAGCCAAGTTAGCGGCAAAAAATTCAGGTTTCGCCATTATGGCGCGTAGAGCGCTTTGGCTCAAGTCTTGGTCGGCCGATGTGTCGTCAAAATCCAAATTGTTAAATCCAAGCCTTTCAAAGCTAAAAACAAAGCTAATTTTCGTTCCTTTCGTAATTTCAGGAACGGTCCCGCTTCAGCCTCTACGGCTGCAAAGCAAGAGGGTAACGCTTCACAGCCCAAGGCAACCTGGAAGCCTTACCAGGGCTGGAACAAGGGTAAACAGGCCAAAAAGCCTGCAGCTGCTACCAAGACAGCATGAAGGGGTAGCCCCCGATCCGGGACCGGATCTGGTAGGGGGCAGACTCTCTCTCTTCGCTCAGGCCTGGGCAAGAGATGTTCACAATCTCTGGGCATTAGAGATTGTTTCCCAGGGATATCTTCTAGAATTCAAGGACTCCCCTCCAAGGGGAAGGTTCCACATTCCTCGTCTGTCTACAGACCAGACAAAGAATGAGGCGTTCTTACGCTGTGTAGAAGATCTACATACGATGGGAGTGATATACCCAGTTCCAATGGCAGAACAAGGACTGGGTTTTTACTCAAGCCTGTTTGTGGTTCCCAAAAAAGAAGGAACTTTCAGACCAATCCTGGATCTAAAAATTCTAAACAGATTCCTCTGAGTCCCATCATTCAAGATGGAGACCATTCGGACAATCTTACCTATGATCCAGGAAGGTCAATATATGACTACCGTGGATCTAAAGGATGTGTACCTGCACATTCCTATCCACAAAGATCATCATCAGTTTCTCAGGTTCGCTTTTCTAGACGAGCATTACCAGTTCGTGGTTCTTCCATTCGGTTAGCCACTGCTCCCAGAATTTTCACAAAGGTACTTCCCTTCTGGCGGTTCTAAGACCGCGGGGCATAGCAGTGGCGCCTTATTTGGACGACATCTTAATTCAGGCGCCGTCTTTTCAAAGAGCCAAGTCTCACACGGAGATTGTATTGGCCTTTCTGAGGTCTCACGGGTGGAAGGTGAACGTCAAAAAGAGTTCTCTATCCCCACTCACAAGGGTTCCATTCCTAGGAACTCTGATAGATTCGGTAGAAATGAAAATATTTCTGACGGAGGTCAAAAAGTTAACTTTTAACTACTTGCCGAGTTCTTCATTCCATTCCTCGGCCATCTGTAGCTCAGTGCATGGAGGCAATCGGATTAATGGTAGCGGCAATGGACATAGTCCCTTTTGCTCGGATACATCTCAGACCACTGCAACTATGCATGCTCAAACAGTGGAATGGGGATTATGCAGATTTGTCTCCTCAAATTCAGTTGGACCAGGAAACCAGAGTTTCTCTTCTCTGGTGGTTGTCTCAGGATCACCTGTCTCAGGGAATATGTTTCCGCAGACCAGAGTGGATCATTGTAACGACCGACGCCAGGCTGGGGTGCAGTCTGGGACTCCCTGAAAGCTCAGGGCTTATGGTCTCGGGAAGAAGCTCTTCTCCCGATAAACATTCTGGAACTGAGGGCGATATTCAACGCACTTCAGGCATGGCCTCAACTAGCTGCGGCCAAATTCATCAAATTTCAGTCGGACAACATCACGATTGTAGCTTACATCAATCATCAGGGGGGAACACAGAGTTCCCTAGCGATGAAGGAAGTAACCAAAATAATCAGGTGGGCGGAGGATCACTCCTGCCATCTCTCAGCAATTCACATCCCAGGAGTAGAAAACTGGGAGGCGGATTTTCTAAGTCGTCAGACTTTTCACCCGGGGAAGTGGGAACTCCACCCGGAGGTATTTGCCCAGCTGACTCAGCTATGGGGCACTTCAGAGTTGGATCTGATGGCGTCCCGTCAGAACACCAAACTTCCTCTCTACGGATCCAGGTCCCGGGACCCCAAGGCGGTATTGATAGATGCTCTAGCAGCGCCTTGGTCCTTCAATCTGGCTTATGTTCTCCCACCGTTTCCTCTTCTCCCTCGTCTGGTCGCCAGAATCAAGCAGGAGAAGGCTTCGTTGATTCTGATAGCGCCTGCGTGGCCACTCAGGACTTGGTATGCAGACCTGGTGGACATGTCATCTGTCCCACCATGGACACTGCCAATGAGGCAGGATCTTCTAATACACGGTCCATTCAAGCATCCAAATCTAGTTTATCTACGTTTGACTGCTTGGAGATTGAACGCTTAATTCTATCAAAGCGTGGTTTCTCTGAGTCAGTTATAGATACTCTGATTCAGGCTAGAAAGCCTGTCACCAGGAAAATCTACCATAAGATATGGCGAAAATATCTTTGTTGGTGTGAATCCAAGGGTTACTCATGGAGTAAGATTAGGATTGCCAGGATATTGTCTTTTCTCCAAGAAGGATTGGAGAAAGGATTGTCAGCTAGTTCCTTAAAGGGACAGATATCCTTTTACACAAGCGTCTGGCAGAGGTACCAGACGTTCAAGCGTTTTGCTCAGGCTTTAGTCAGAATCAAGCCTGTCTATAAACCTGTGGCTCCGCCATGGAGTCTAAATCTAGTTCTTTCAGTTCTTCAAGGGGTTCCGTTTGAACCTTTACATTCCATAGATATTAAGTTGTTATCTTGGAAAGTTTTGTTTTTGGTAGCTATCTCTTCTGCTCGAAGAGTCTCAGAGTTATCTGCCTTACAGTGTGATTCACCTTACCTGGTGTTCCACGCAGATAAGGTAGTTTTGCGTACCAAACATGGTTTTCTTCCTAAAGTTGTTTCTAACAAGAATATTAACCAGGAAATAGTTTTTCCTTCTCTGTGTCCTAATCCTTCTTCGAAGAAGGAACGTTTGTTACACAATCTTGATGTGGTTTGTGCTTTAAAATTCTATTTACAAGCAACTAAGGATTTCAGACAAACATCCTCCTTGTTTGTTATCTATTCTGGTAAGAGGAGAGGTCAGAAAGCGACTGCTACCTTTCTTTCCTTTTGGCTGAAAAGCATCATCCGTTTGGCCTATGAGACTGCTAGCCAGCAGCCTCCTGAAACAATTACTGCTCATTCTACTAGAGCAGTGGCTTCCACATGGGCTTTTAAAAACGAGGCTGTTGAACAGATTTGTAAGGCAGCGACTTGGTCTTCACTGCATACTTTTTCAAAATTTTACAAATTCGATACTTTTGCTTCTTCGGAGGCTATTTTTGGGAGACAGGTTTTGCAAGCAGTGGTGCCTTCCGTTTAAGGTACCTGTCTTGTTCCCTCCCTTCATCCGTGTCCTAAAGCTTTGGTATTGGTATCCCACAAGTAAAGGATGAATCCGTGGACTGGATACACCTTGCAAGAGAAAACAGAATTTATGCTTACCTGATAAATTACTTTCTCCTGTTAAGTGTAGTCAATCCACGGGTCATCATTACTTATGGGATATTAACTCCTCCCCAACAGGAAGTGCAAGAGGATCACCCAAGCAGAGCTGCTATATAGCTCCTCCCCTCTACGTCACACCCAGTCATTCTCTTGCACCCAACTAATAGATAGGATGTGTGAGAGGACTGTGGTGATTAAACTTAGTTTTTTATATCTTCAATCAAAAGTTTATTTTAAACGACACCGGAGTGTGTTGTTTCCTTCTCAGGCAGAATTTGAAGAAGAATCTACCTGAGTTTTTTGTATATGATCTTAGCGGACGTAACTAAGATCCGTTTGCTGTTCTCGGCCATTCTGAGGAGTAAGGTAACTTCAGATCAGGGGACAGCGGGCAGGTTCACCTGCAAAGAGGTATGTTGCAGTATATTATTTTCTAAGGAATGGAATTGACTTTGAAAATACTGCTAATACCGATATAATGTAAGTACAGCCTTAAATGCAGTAGTAGCAACTGGTATCAGGCTGACATGTATATATGTTTTCACTTAAGTATTTCTGGGGAATGGCACTTCACTGGGAAAATACTGTATGCATATAACTTTTAGACTAACTTGCAGTGTGAGCGACTAGCAGCAGGCTTTTTAATGACATTTCATATATTAGATTTTAAACGTTTACTGGCATGTTAAATCGTTTAATTATCTGAGGTACTTGGTGAAAATTGTTTTGGGCTTTATTTTCCACATGGCTGTCGTTGTTTTAAATTAAAACAGTTTACTGAGCTTCCCTCACTGTTGTAGTGTGAGTGGGAGGGGGCTATTTTGGCGCTTTTACTACGCATCAGAAATTCAGTCACAGTCTGTCTTTTTCTCCCTGCATGATCGATCCAGGACGTCTCCACTGAGCTCAGGGGTCTTCAAAACTAGTTTTGAGGGAGGTAATCACTCACAGCAGACCTGTGAGACTGTGCTTGACTGTGATAAAAACGCTTATATTGTCAATTGTTATACGTTTTTTTCTGATATTAAGGGTTAATCATCCATTGCTAATGTGTGCAATCCTTTGCTAAATTTGGTTTATATAACTAATCCGGTTCATTTTTATTCAACGTGTCAGTTTTTTGTGTGCTTCTTAAAGGCACAGTAACGATTTTTCATATTGCTTGTAAATTTAGTTCAAAAATATTTCCAAGCTTGCTAGTCTAATTGCTAGTTTGTTTAAACATGTCTGACACAGAGGAAACTCTTTGTGCAATATGTTCAAAAGCCAAGGTGGAGCCCAATAGAAATTTATGTACTAATTGCATTGATGCTACTTTAAATAAAAGTCAATCTGTACATGTTAAGCAACATTCACCAGACAACGAGGGGGAAGTTATGCCGACTAACTTGCCTCACGTGTCAGTACCTGCATCTCCCGCTCAGGAGGTGCGTGATATTGTAACGCCAAGTACATCAGGGCGGCCATTACAAATCACTTTACAAGACATGGCTAATGTTATGACTGAAGTTTTGTCTAAATTGCCAGAACTTAGAGGTAAACGAGATCACTCTGGGATGAGAACAGAGTATACTGATAATGCTAGGGCCATGTCTGATACTGCGTCACAATATGCAGAGCATGAGGACGGAGAGCTTCATTCTGCGGGTGACGGATCTGATCCAAATAAATTGGATTCAGACATTTCAAATTTTAAGTTTAAGCTGGAAAACCTCCGTGTATTGCTAGGGGAGGTGTTAGCGGCTCTGAATGATTGTAACACAGTTGCAATCCCAGAGAAAATGTGTAGGTTGGATAAATATTTTGCGGTACCGACGAGTACTGACGTTTTTCCTATACCTAAGAGACTTACTGAAATTATTACTAAGGAGTGGGACAGACCCGGTGTGCCTTTCTCACCCCCTCCTATATTCAGAAAAATGTTTCCAATAGACGCCACCACACGGGACTTATGGCAAACAGTCCCTAAGGTGGAGGGAGCAGTTTCTACCTTAGCTAAGCGTACCACTATCCCGGTGGAGGATAGCTGTGCCTTTTCAGATCCAATGGATAAAAAGTTAGAGGGTTACCTTAAGAAAATGTTTGTTCAACAAGGTTTTATATTACAACCCCTTGCATGCATTGCGCCTGTCACGGCTGCGGCAGCATTTTGGTTTGAGTCTCTGGAAGAGACCCTTGACTCAGCGACATTAGATGAGATTTCACTTAAGCTTAAAACCCTTAAGCTAGCTAATTCATTTATTTCTGATGCCGTAGTACATTTAACTAAACTTACGGCTAAGAATTCCGGATTCGCCATTCAGGCACGCAGAGCGCTGTGGCTAAAATCCTGGTCAGCTGATGTAACTTCTAAATCGAAACTACTTAACATACCTTTCAAGGGGCAGACTTTATTCGGGCCCGGTTTGAAAGAAATTATCGCTGATATTACGGGAGGTAAAGGCCATGCCCTGCCTCAAGACAGAGCCAAACCCAGGGCTAGACAGTCTAATTTTCGTGCCTTTCGTAATTTCAAGGCAGGAGCAGCTTCAACTTCCTCTGCTCCAAAACAGGAAGGAGCTGTTGCTCGCTACAGACAAGGCTGGAAACCTAACCAGGCCTGCAACAAGGGCAAGCAGGCCAGAAAGCCTGCTGCTGCCCCTAAGACAGCATGAAGCGAGGGCCCCCGATCCGGTAACGGATCTAGTGGGGGGCAGACTCTCTCTCTTCGCCCAGGCTTGGGCAAGAGATGTCCAGGATCCCTGGGCGTTGGAGATCATATCTCAGGGATATCTTCTGGACTTCAAAGCTTCTCCTCCACAAGGGACATTTCACCTTTCAAGGTTGTCAACAAACCAGATAAAGAAAGAGGCGTTTCTACGCTGTGTACAAGACCTTTTACTAATGGGAGTGATCCATCCAGTTCCGCGGTCGGAACACGGACAAGGGTTTTACTCAAATCTGTTTGTGGTTCCCAAAAAAGAGGGAACCTTCAGACCAATATTGGATTTAAAGATCCTAAACAAATTCCTAAGAGTTCCATCATTCAAGATGGAAACTATCCGGACAATCTTACCCATGATCCAAAGAGGTCAGTACATGACCACAGTGGATTTAAAGGATGCTTACCTTCACATACCGATTCACAGAGAACATTACCGGTATCTAAGGTTTGCCTTCCTAGACAAGCATTAACAGTTTGTAGCTCTTCCCTTCGGGTTGGCTACGGCTCCAAGAATCTTTACAAAGGTTCTGGGCTCTCTTCTGGCGGTACTAAGACCGCGAGGAATTTCGGTAGCTCCGTACCTAGACGACATTCTGATACAAGCGTCAAGCTTTCAAACTGCCAAGTCTCATACAGAGTTAGTACTGGCGTTTCTAAGATCACATGGGTGGAAAGTAAACGAGGAGAAGAGTTCTCTCTTACCACTCACAAGAGTTCCCTTCTTGGGGACTCTTATAGATTCTGTAGAAATGAAAATTTACCTGACAGAGGACAGGCTAACAAAGCTTCTAAATGCTTGCCGTGCCCTTCATTCCATTCAACACCCGTCAGTGGCTCAATGCATGGAGGTAATCGGCTTAATGGTAGCGGCAATGGACATAGTTCCTTTTGCACGCCTGCACCTCAAACCGCTGCAATTGTGCATGCTAAGTCAGTGGAATGGGGATTACTCAGATTTGTCCCCTACGCTGAATCTGGATCAGGAGACCAGAGATTCTCTTCTATGGTGGCTTTCTCGGCCACATCTGTCCAGGGGGATGCCCTTCAGCAGGCCAGACTGGACAATTGTAACTACAGACGCCAGCCTTCTAGGTTGGGGCACTGTCTGGAATTCCCTGAAGGCTCAGGGATCATGGACTCAAGAGGAGAGTCTCCTTCCAATAAACATTCTGGAATTGAGAGCAGTTCTCAATGCCCTTCTGGCTTGGCCTCAGTTAGCAACTCTGAGGTTTATCAGGTTTCAGTCGGACAACATCACGGGAGGGACAAGAGGTTCCTTAGCGATGATGGAAGTATCAAAGATAATTCGTTGGGCAGAGTCTCACTCTTGCCACCTGTCAGCGATCCACATCCCCAGGAGTGGACAACTGGGAGGCGGATTTCCTAAGTCGCCAGACTTTTCATCCGGGGGAGTGGGAACTTCATCCGGAGGTCTTTGCCCAAATACTTCGTCGTTGGGGCAAACCAGATATGGATCTCATGGCGTCTTTCCGGAACGCCAAGCTTCCTCGTTACGGGTCCAGGTCCAGGGACCCGGGAGCGGTCCTGATAGATGCCTTGACAGCACCTTGGACCTTCAGGATGGCTTATGTGTTTCCACCCTTCCCGATGCTTCCTCGTTTGATTGCCAGGATCAAACAGGAGAAAGCATCAGTGATTCTAATAGCGCCTGCGTGGCCACGCAGGACCTGGTATGCAGATCTAGTGGACATGTCATCCTGTCCACCTTGGTCTCTGCCTCTGAGTCAGGACCTTCTAATTTAGGGTCCTTTCAAACATCAAAATCTAATTTCTCTGAAGCTGACTGCATGGAAATTGAACGCTTAATTTTATCAAAGCGTGGATTTTCGGAGCCAGTAATTGATACCTTAATACAGGCTAGGAAACCTGTTACCAGGAAAATTTACCATAAAATATGGCGTAAATACTTACACTGGTGCGAATCCAAGGGTTACTCATGGAGTAAGGTTAGGATTCCTAGGATATTGTCTTTTCTACAAGAAGGTTTAGAAAAGGGTTTATCTGCTAGTTCGTTAAAGGGACAGATCTCAGCTCTGTCCATCCTTTTACACAAGCGTCTGTCAGAAGTTCCAGACGTTCAGGCTTTTTGTCAGGCTTTGGCCAGGATTAAGCCTGTGTTTAAATCTGTTGCTCCGCCGTGGAGCTTAAACTTAGTTCTTAACGTTTTACAGGGTGTTCCGTTTGAACCCCTTCACTCCATTGATATCAAGCTGTTATCTTGGAAAGTTCTGTTTTTAATAGCTATTTCCTCGGCTCGTGGAGTCTCTGAATTATCAGCCTTACATTGTGATTCTCCGTATCTGATTTTTCATTCAGATAAGGTAGTTCTGCGTACTAAACCTGGGTTCTTACCTAAGGTAGTCACTAACAAGAATATCAATCAAGAGATTGTTGTTCCATCATTGTGTCCTAACCCTTCTTCAAAGAAGGAACGACTTCTGCACAATCTAGATGTAGTCCGTGCCCTGAAATTTTATTTACAGGCAACTAAAGATTTTCGACAAACTTCTTCCCTGTTTGTCGTTTATTCTGGACAGAGGAGAGGTCAAAAAGCATCTGCTACCTCTCTATCCTTTTGGCTTCGTAGCATAATACGCTTAGCCTATGAGACTGCTGGACAGCAACCTCCTGAAAGGATTACAGCTCATTCTACGAGAGCTGTGGCTTCCACTTGGGCCTTTAAGAACGAGGCCTCTGTTGAACAGATTTGCAAGGCTGCAACTTGGTCTTCTCTTCATACTTTTTCCAAATTTTACAAATTTGACACTTTTGCTTCTTCGGAGGCTGTTTTTGGGAGAAAGGTTCTTCAGGCAGTGGTTCCTTCCGTATAGAGATCCTGCCTGTCACTCCCGTCATCCGTGTACTTTTGCTTTGGTATTGGTATCCCATAAGTAATGATGACCCGTGGACTGACTACACTTAACAGGAGAAAACATAATTTATGCTTACCTGATAAATTCCTTTCTCCTGTAGTGTAGTCAGTCCACGGCCCGCCCTGTTTTTTTAAGGCAGGTCTAAATTTTTTAATTATACTCCAGTCACCACTGCACCCTATAGTTTCTCCTTTCTCGTTTGGTTCTTGGTCGAATGACTGGGTGTGACGTAGAGGGGAGGAGCTATATAGCAGCTCTGCTTGGGTGATCCTCTTGCACTTCCTGTTGGGGAGGAGTTAATATCCCATAAGTAATGATGACCCGTGGACTGACTACACTACAGGAGAAAGGAATTTATCAGGTAAGCATAAATTATGTTTTCTCTTGCGGTGTATCCAGTCCACGGCCCGCCCTGGCATTTAAGTCAGGTAAAAATTTTTTCTTTTAAACTACAGTCACCACTGCACCCTATGGTTTCTCCTTTTTCTTCCTAACCTTTGGTCGAATGACTGGGGGGTGGAGCTAGAGGGGGAGCTATATGGACAGCTCTGCTGTGTGCTCTCTTTGCCACTTCCTGTAGGCAATGAGAATATCCCACAAGTAATGGATGAATCTGTGGACTGGATACACCGCAAGAGAAAGTAATTTATCAGGTAAGCATAAATTCTGTTTTTTTTCACTGCTCACTTACCTACAGCGCTGGTATTACAGGTTTTTACAAACCCGGCATTAAAAGACAAGAAGTGAGTGTTGAGCAGAATTGTGCTCCTTACCACACTCCAATACCAGCGCTGCTTAAGTCAGCGGTGAGCTGGTTGTACGTGCTCGTACACGATTTCCTCATAGGAATAAATGGGGAGAGCTGGCTGAGAAAAAGTCTAACACCTGCAAATAAGCAGCGTAAAACTCAGTAACACAGCCCCATTAATTCCTATGGGGAAACTAAAGTTATGTTTACACCTAACACCCTAACATGAACCCTGAGTCTAAACACCCCTAATCTTACACTTATTAACCCCTAATCTACCGCTCTGGACATCGCCGCCACCTACATTATATTTATTGACCCCTAATCTGCCGCACCAATGTCGCTGCAACCTACCTACATTTATTAACGCCTAATCTGCCGCCCCCAACGTCGCCGCCACTATACTAAATGTATTAAACCCCTAAACCTTAGTCTAACCCTAACACCCCCTAACTTAAATATAATTTAAATCTAAATAAAAATTTATATTATTACCTAAATAATTCCTATTTAAAATGAAATACTTACCTATAAAATAAACCATAAGCTAGCTACAATATAACTAATAGTTACATTGTAGCTATCTTTGGGTTTATTTTTATTTTACAGTTTGTATTTATTTTAACTAGGTAGAATAGTTACTAAATAGTTATTAACTATTTAATAACTACCTAGCTAAAATAAATAAAAAAGTACCTGTAAAATAAAACCTAACCTAAGTTACACGAACACCTAACACTACACTACTATTAAATAAATTTACTAAAATTGGCACCTTGGCTTTTCCTTTCTCTTCCTTACTTCGGTTGAATGACTGGAGTGGGAGGGAAGGGAGGAGCTATTTAACAGCTCTGCTGTGGTGCTCTTTGCCTCCTCCTGCTGACCAGGAGGTGAATATCCCATTAGTAATTAAGATGATCCGTGGACTCATCGTGTCAAAAAAGAAATACATTTATCAGGTAAGCATAAATTTTCTTTTCTTTTACAAGATATGACGAGTCCACGGATTTCATCCTTACTTATGGGATTACGCTTCCTGGTCAGCAGGAGGAGGCAAAGAGCACCATAGCAGAGCTGTATATATAACTCCTCCCTTCCCTCCCACCTCAGTCATTCTGTTTGCCTGTGTTAGTAATAGGAGTGAGGTAAAGTGAGGTGTTAATTTCTATTCTTCAATCAAGAGTTTATTATTTTACAATGGTACCAGTGAGTACTATTTTACTCAGGGGCAAAGCTACAAGCTTTTCAACAATGGGAATTGAGGAGAGGCTGCTGTGTTCAGTGTCTCCCATTCTGTTGCTGCCCTACTGATGGTCTTAGCGGCTATTATCTAAGGCCCTATTTGTCCCCACAGATTTGCAAGAGGAGATGAAAGAAGGACCTCTTATTCGTGTGGGACCAGTGCAGACTGCACCAGCATTGAGGTATGTGCAGTCTTTTATTGCTTTCTGGGGATTCGATGCAAACTCAGAACAGACTGGCCATACTTTGCTGCAACAGGAAGGGGTAATCGACCTGCAAGTGTGATGGTGTGCATGAACGTTTCCCCCCCTGTGTTGTGTGCTGAATTCAGCTGTGCGACGTTGCGGGCTGTTAAATCACTAGCCCGGTTACATTGCGGGGTACATTGTTGTGTTGTGGACGCTGGGGTCAGTTGTGGGTTATTTGGGTGTTTATACCGTAACAAGACTAGACAAGGGGGTAATTTTTTTGTGACTACCGTGTTACTGCCTGAGTCGTTTTCATACTACGACAGGTGCAGGCCATGAGGTTCTCCTTGTTGGGAGTTAGGCTACCACCCACGAAGGGCGGGGCTTACCGTCGTGCGCTTCATCGCGCAGTTGGTATCCAGGTCCTGACAGTGTTCATAGAGGCTCTGGTGTTCCTAGGTCCGCTTGTTGTATTTCAACAGAGTTTACAAGCGGTCTTAGGCACGCAGTCTACTACTGTACTTTTATAAGGGGAGGAAAGTCCCTATAGTGATTGCTAGTATTGCATAAGTTGGTTGATAGACCATAAAATTCTAGGAGTTTAAATTTAAAGACACAGTACACTCGTTTGCAAAATTATTAAAAACGTTATTTTTTAATTGAATACCACGACCAATTTTTGCCTTGTCATGGCTGATCTACTGGATGTGACATGCTCTATGTGTTTAGATGCCAATGTGGAACCCCCTCTTACTATTTTTCCCTCATGTACTGAGAGGGCTTTAGTTTAAAGACCAGATATTTTTTAATACAAAATGATCTAAAGATGTTTCTCAGACTGATGAGACTCAGGGTATGCCGCAACTTTCTCCCCAAGCGTCACAACCTCTAACACCCGCCCAAACGACGCCATGTTCTTCAACGGCGTCCACTTCATTCACTCTGCAGGACATGGCTGCAGTTATGTCATCCACCCTTAGAGAAGTGTTATCTAAGTTGCCAGTGTTACAAGGCAAGCGTAGCAGGGCAGAAGCCCATGTGGTTCCTGCGACTTCTGATGCCTTGATGGCTATCTCCGATGTACCCTCTCAGGGCTCTGAGTTGGGGGGTAGGGAGAACCTGTCCGAGGGGGAACTATCTGACTCAGGGAGTGCTTTGCCCCAGACAGATTTGGATGTCATGTCGTTCAGATTTAAACTTGAACACCTCCGTCTGTTGCCGCGGGAGGTTTTGATGACTCTGGACGACTGTGACTATCGTGGTACCGCCAGAGAAATTATGTAAGATGGACAAATACTTAGAAGTTCCTTCTTATTCTGATGTCTTTCCGGTTCCTAAGAGAATATCGGAAATTGTTACTCGGGAATGAGAAAGACCGGGTATCCCGTTCTCACCTTCCCTTAATTTTAGTAAAATGTACCCTATTGCTGACACCGTTCGGGACTCTTGGCAAACGATCCCTAAGATGGAGGGAGCTATTTCTACCCTGGCTAACCATACAACTATCCCTATTCCGGACAGTTGTGCTTTCAAAGACCCTATGGATAAAAAGTTGGAGGGTCTTCTAAAGAAGCTTTTTGTTCATCAAGGCTTTCTCTTACAACCGACGGCCTGCATTGTGCCAGTCACAACTGCTGCTGCCTCTTAAGACTGTGACTCCTTTAGAGGAAATAATGGATAGAATTAAGGCCCTTAAGCTGGCTAATTCTTTTGTTACGGATGCCGCCTTTCAGATCGCCAAATTGGCGGCTAAGAATACAGGATTTTCCATTTTAGTGCGCAGAGCCTTATGGTTAAAATCTTGGTCTGCGGATGTGTCCTCAAAATCCAAGCTTTTAGCTATTCCTTTCAAAGGAAAGACCCTGTTCGGGCCTGACTTGAAAGATATAATTTCTGACATTACGGGAGGTAAGGGTCATCTCCTACCGCAGGATAAAACATCTAAGCAAAGGGGTAGACCGAGTAATTTTTCGTTCCTTTTGAAATTTCAAGGGAGTCCCATCTTCCGCTAAACAGGAAGGGAACTTTTCTAAATCCAAAGCCATCTGGAGACCCAACCATGCTTGGAACAAGGGTAAACAACCCAAGAAGCCCGCTGCTGCTCCCAAGACAGCATGAAGGGGCGGCCCCCGATTCGGGACCGGATCTAGTAGGGGGCAGACTTTCTCTCTTTGTCATGGCTTGGATAAGAGACGTTCAGGATCCCTGGACACTGGAAATCGTGTCTCAAGGGTATCAGCTGGAGTTCAAAAATTCCTTCCCAAGGGGAAGGTTTCTTCTTTCATGATTGTCTGTAGACCAGATAAAAAGAGGTGTTCTTACGTTGTGTAAAAGACCTCTCCACTATGGGAGGTATTTGTCCCGTTCCAATACAAGGACAGGGGTTTTACTCCAATCTTTTTGTGGTTCCCAGAAAAGAGGGAACGTTCCGACACATCTTAGAGTCTAAACAAGTTTCTCAGAGTCCCATCCTTCAAGATGGAGACTATTCTGACAATTCTTCCATTGATCCAGGAGGGTCAATATATGACTACCGTGGACTTGAAGGATGCATATCTTCATATTCCTATCCACAGAGATCATCACCAGTTCCTGAGGTTTGCCTTTCTGGACAAACATTTTCAGTTCGTGGCCCTTCCTTTCGGGTTGGCCACGGCACCGAGGATCTTCACGAAGGTTGTAGGGTCTCTACTGGCGGTTCTCAGGCCGCAGGGCATTGCAGTGGCGCCTTATCTGAACGACATTCTGATCCAGGCGTCGTCTTATCAGCTGACAAAGTCTCATACCGACATTGTTCTATCCTTCCTAAGGACTCACGGGTGGAAGGTGAATCTAGAAAAGAGTTCACGAATTCCACAGACAAGGGTTCCTTTCCTGGGAACTCTAATAGACTGTATCCATGAAAATCTTTTTGACGGAGGTTACAAAGTTAAAGATTCTGAATACATGCCGATCCCTTCAGTCCAATCCTCAACCATCAGTGGCTCAGTGCATGGAGGTAATTGGATTGATGGTGGCGGCAATGGACATCATTCCGTTTGCTCGTTTTCATCTCAGTCCGCTACAACTGAGCATACTCAGGCAGTGGAATGGAAATTATAAATTTGTCTCCTCAGATAGATCTGGATCAGAAGACAAGAGACTCTCTTCTTTGGTGGTTGTCGCCGGATCATCTGTCCCAAGGGAGGTGCTTCCGCAGACCCTCATGGGTGATAGTGACAACGAACGCCAGTCTACTAGGTTGGGGTGCAGTCTGGAATTCCCTGAAGGCTCAGGGTGTGTGGACTCGGTCGGAGTCTCTACTTCCATTCAATATTCTGGAATTGAGAGCAATATTCAATGCGCTTCAGGCTTGGCCTCAGTTGGCTTCGGCCAAATTCATCCGGTTTCAGTCGGACAACATCACAACTGTTGCTTACATCAATCATCAGGGAGGAACAAGGAGTTCCTTAGCGATGACAGAAGTATCCAAGATAATTCGGTGGGCGGAAGCTCATTCTTGTTATCTGTCAGCAATCTACATCCCAGGAGTGGACAACTGGGAAGCGGATTTTTTGAGCAGACAGACGTTTCATCCGGGGGAATGGGAACTCCATCTGGAGGTCTTTGACACTCTGATTCTCAGATGGGGCAGACCGGAGCTGGATCTTATGGCATCTCGTCAGAATGCCAAGCTCCCGAGATACTGATCCAGGTCCAGGGATCCTCAGGCCGAACTGATAGATGCCTTGGCAGTGCCTTGGTCGTTGAACCTAGCTTATATGTTTCCACCGTTTGCTCTCCTTCCCCGGGTGATTGCTCTGATCAAACAGGAGAGGGCTTCGGTGATTCTCATCGCTCCTGCGTGGCCTCGCAGGACTTGGTATGCCGATCTGGTGGACATGTCCTCTCTGCCACCGTGAAAGCTTCCATTGAGGCAGGACCTTCTCATTCAGGGACCCTTCCATCATCTGAATCTAGTTTCTCTGCAGCTGACTGCTTGGAGATTAAACGCTTGATTTTATCTAAGCGAGGGTTCTCTGATTCGGTCATTGATATCTTGATTCAGGCACGTAAGCCTGTTACCAGAAAGATTTACCATAAGATATGGCGTAAATATCTTTATTGGTGCAAATCCAAAGGCTACTCATAGAGTAGGGTTAGGATTCTCAGGATTTTATCTTTTCTCCAAGAAGGATTGGAGAAAGGGTTGTCAGCAAGTTCCTTAAAGGGACAGATTTCTGCTTTGTCTATTTTGCTACACAAACGTCTGGCAGATGTTCCAGACGTTCAATCTTTTTGTCAGGCTCGGACTAGAATCAAGCCTGTGTTTAGACCAATTGCTCCACCTTGGAGTTTGAATTTATTTCTTAATGTTCTTCAAGGGGTTCCGTTTGAACCCATGCATTCCATAGATATTAAGTTGTTATCTTGGAAAGTTTTATTTTTGGTTGCTATTTCTTCTGCTCGCAGAGTTTCTGAGCTTTCAGCTTTACAATGTGATTCTCCTTATCTTATTTTCCATTCTGATAAGGTGGTGTTACGTACCAAACCTGGTTTCCTCCCTAAGGTTGTTTCTAATAAGAATATTAATCTGTTACATAACTTGGACGTGGTCTGTGCCCTGAAGTTTTACTTGCAGGCGACTAAAGAATTTAGTAAATCTTCTTCATTATTGTTTTTTCTGGAAAACGTAAGGGCCAGAAAGCTACGACTACCTCTCTTTCTTTTTGGCTGAAGAGTATCATCCATTTTGCATATGAGACCTTTACCTTAATATTAATATTATAATATTAATATAATATATACCTTAATATTATCCAATTTGTTCCTGAAATCCTCTATACATAACCCAGTTAATGGTAAGGGCTGGTATGTTCTATTTTGTTCCAAAGTATCATTCAATGGTTCCTCTCTTGTGTATACTGAAGAAAAAAACTGGTTTAGTACCTCAGCATTCTCCCTGTCATTATTTATCATGTTACCCTCCACGCATTTTAATTTACCTATATTGTCCTCCTTAGATTTTTTGCTATTTATGTACTTAAAGAACCTTTTAGGGTAAGTCATTTTTCATTTTAAATTTTGGCTAATTTGATTGCTTTTTTGCATGCTTTGTTACATTCCTTATAAATCTGGAATGTTGAGTCTGTACTATTTTCTTTGAATAATTTAAATGCGTTTAACGTTAAAACGTTTTTTCCCTAATTTCTCTTAACACATTTTTATTTAGCCACATCTGTATTTGATAGCACTAAATCCAATATAGCTTTACTCCTAGTTGGCTCCTTTATTAATTGTGACAAGAAGTTATCCCTGAGAACATTTAAAAATCTATCCCCCTTAGCTGAATTACTAGTTTTATTGGCCTAGTTTATATCAGGGTAGTTAAAATCTCCCATAATAACAGCACTGTTATTAGCAGCTATTATACCTATTTGGATTAGTTGTTGATTTTCCTCCGGGTCACTAATGTTGGGGGGCTTGTAGCATGTTCCAAGTAATATTTTTTTAGGATTTTTCAACCCACATGGTCTCTACATTGTCATTTGTATCATAAATATCTTCCCTTATTGTAGGTTTAAGGTTAGGTTTAATATACATGCAGATTCCTCCACCCCTTTTATTATTCTTGTCCCTCCTAAATAAAGTATACCCCTCTAAGTTAACTGCCCAGTCATGTGAATCATCCCACCAAGTTTCAGTTATACTGATAACATCATAGTCCTCTTCTGCAACTAAGAGCTCCAGCTCCCCCATTTTAACTGTCATGCTTCTTGCATTTGTTGTCATACATTTAATTTTCATGTGCTTTCTGATGCTACTTGGTGTGCTTTCCTCTATTTTCTAATGTGACATTTCTTAAGTCATCCCTTCCTTGAGATTTTAAGGAAGTGACATATTCATAGACTGATCTCTCTGTTCTATTGTGTTCTAACTGACCCTCCCCCCCTTTGCTTAGTTTAAAAGATTCTCTAAATGTGCTTCCATTCTTACTGTACAAATTGTACCCAAGTGAAAAGTCAGCCCAGTGCACTAAAAATTCAAACCCCTTATTTTTACACCATGTTTTTAACCATGAATTAACAGACCATAGCTCCTTCTGCCTTACTGAGTTAGCACACGGCAATATCTCCGAAAATATTACTTTGGAGGTCCTTGCTTTAAGCTTGCTACCTAACTCCCTGAAGTAATTTTTAAGGACTCTCCATCTCCCACTGATTCCTTCATTAGTTCCAATATGTACCAGACCCACATCCCTCTAACAATCTATCAATACGCTTCACAATATGCCTAACACGAGCCCCTGGAAGACAGCAAACTGTTCTATTTAAAGGGTCTGGGTGACAAATTACCCTATCAACCTTCCTAATAATAGTGTCTCCTACCACCAACATCTGCCTCAGGCCCTGACTTGTATGCCCCTCTTCCATGACTGAAGGACTGCCCACCATAGTATGCTCCTCTTCTACTAATTAAGGACTGTTCACTATACTAGGCAAAACAGCCCTCTCTGACACTGCCACCCCTGAACTGATATCCCCAACATCTTCACTTTATCTGGCAAATCTGTTGGAGTGTACCAGCTTAGAACTGGGCAGTCTCGTCCACTTACCTTTACTTCGCCCTCTAACTGTGACCCAGCTACATCCTGGAGTCTCCTCATCTGAATCCTCCCCATTCCCACTGCTAGAACCATTAACAACCAGCTCAGTCCTATCCATTTCCCTTTCAAGTGAATTACATCCAGTGTTGCAATTTGTTCCTCCAGAGCTCCAATACGAGTTTCTAAAGAGACAATATGCTCACACTTGCCACAAACATATAATCCCTGAAGCGGCTGCTCCAGTGATGCAAACATGTGGCAAGCTGTACACTGAATGATATTCTCACACATATTTACTAACAGGTTTAACTTAAAAATTTTAAATTTTATTTCTCCTTAAATATCAAATAATTTTATTTCCCCTTCAGTCCATATTATTATATTCTCTATCTAGTTATGGAGGATTCTGATGCTGAGACTGTTCAAATTTCAGATTCTTTGACTTGTGAAGAATGCAAATTGGCCCCGTTGACACATGTCAATCAGTTATGTTTGATACACTGTCTTAGAGCGCCTGGTCCCTCGGGCTCGGGGAATCATGGGACTGCTAAGCCATCCGCCTCTGGGGGTCCTGTCCTCCGAGAGGCGAGTTCCCTACCGTTTTCTACTACTACACATGCGGGTGACCTAGATTATGTTTATCCCTCCTTGCAGGGTGGCTTGTTCCCCCCGGAAGTTGCAGCACGTTTTCGCTTTCACATATTTTTGGCGATTATTTGCCTGCAAAGTCCAGATGTTTGCGATTGTGCTCGTGCCCTATTGTCCCGGGTCTTCCGGCCTTGGGAGGGCCTGTACAGTTCCCTGCGGGTGTAGCTGCCCCTGAGTGTTGTGCCTTTCGCTACAGAATAGCACGCCTTCGCGTTTTACTCAGACATGTTTTCCAGTTATTGAATGATCCTATCCATAACGGATACGGGAATCTGCAGTCTTCTACTTGGAATGGCTCGCCTCATTAGACATGAGGGGATGATGTCTACTGGGGAACTTAGATATATATTCTCTCTTTGAGAAAATATAATTTTTCTAAATCGGGATGATGTAATCTCCTAATTGTCTACTTATTGACATCTTTACCAGTTTTTGTTGGAAGATCAGGGTTCCGTTTGGCTGGTCCTGCGGGTATGCCTGTTTTCTTCCTGGGCGTTAACCTACGGGTTGCCTTACATAATCGAAAATAAGACATCCTAACTGGATAAAAGAAAATGTTTCCTTCGGGAACTTCTGGGATCGATTCTCTCTGGTTGCTTCTTCGGAAGTTTTGTTAAGGGACATGTTAGCCCTATGTTGGTCTGTTCTACCTTCCTCTCTGAGGGAGAATTTAGGCAACTTGACATTTATGGCCCCAGCTGCGGCTGGTCCTGCTGGGATTCAGATCTTCTGTCTCGTGGTTTATTCAGACACGTGGTGCCGGTTCTGCCTGGCTGGGGCGCTGAGTGCTCACATTATTCTTTGTGTGTTTTATTGTTTTCTTTACAAGTTCAGCTGAGCATGTTAACCCCTTAACGACCGAGGACGTGCAGGGTACGTCCTCAAAAAAAAGGCAGTTAATGCCTGAGAACGTACCCTGCACGTCCTCGGTTTGGAAAGCAGCTGGAAGCGATCCTGCTCGCTTCCAGCTGCTTTCCGGTTATTGCAGTGATGCCTCGATATGGAGGCATCCTGCAATAACCTTTGGTAGCCATCCGGTGCAGAGAGAGCCACTCTGTGGCCCTCTCTGCACCGGAGATCGGTGGCTACCTGCGTTGGTGGGTGGGAGCCGGACCGGGAGGCGGGTGGCGGCCATCGATGGCCCTGGTTATGTGCAGGGGGGGCGGGATCGTGGGCGGGGGACGAGCTGGGGCGCGCACGGACGCGTGCACGGGGAGGGAGCGGGTGGGAACCGCTACACTACAGAAAATGATTTAATAAAAAATGTATAAATATCGAAATCTTAAAAAAAAAAAAAGATCAGCAAGGTGGTGGGGGATTGTCTGTGTGGGGGGGGGGAAGCTACACTACAGAAAAAAGCCCCCAAAAAATAAAAAAAGCACTTTTTTTTGCAAACTGGGTACTGGCAGACAGCTGCCAGTACCCAAGATGGCCCCCAATGAGGCAGAGGGGAGGGTTAGAGAGCGGTTTTGGGGGGGGATCAGGGAGGTTGGGGGCTAAGGGGGGATCCTACACCCTAGCATATGTAAATATGCTAAAAAATTTTTTTATTTTTTTTAAAAAACCCTTTTATTTTAGTACTGGCAGACTTTCTGCCAGTACTTAAGATGGCGGGGACAATTGTGGGGTGGGGGAGGGAAGGGAGCTGTTTGGGAGGGATCAGGGTGTGGGATGTGTCAGGTGGGAGGCTGATCTCTACACTAAAGCTAAAATTAACCCTGCAAGCTCCCTACAAACTCCCTAATTAACCCCTTCACTGCTAGCCATAATACACGTGTGAGGCGCAGCAGGATTTAGCGGCCTTCTAATTACCAGAAAGCAACGCCAAAGTCATATATGTCTGCTATTTCTGAACAAAGGGGATCCCAGACAAGTATTTACAACCATTTGTGCCATAATTGCACAAGCTGTTTGTAAATTATTTCAGTGAGAAACCTAAAATTGTGAAAAATTTAACTTTTTTTTCAATTTGATCGCATTTGGCGGTGAAATGGTGGCATGAAATATACCAAAATGTGCCTAGATCAATACTTGGGGTTGTCTACTATACTACACTAAAGCTAAAATTAACCCTACAAGCTCCCTAAAAGCTCCCTAATTAACCCCTTAACTGCTGGGCATAATACACTTGTGGTGCGCAGTGGCATTTAGCGGCCTTCTAATTACCAAAAAGCAACGCCAAAGCCATATATGTCTGCTATTTCTGAACAAAGGGGATCCCAGAGAAGAATTTACAACCATGTATGCCATAATTGCACAAGTTGTTTGTAAATAATTTCAGTATGAAACCAAAAGTTTGTGAAAAAATTTGTGAAAAAGTGAACGATTTTTTGTATTTGATCGCATTTGGCGGTGAAATGGTGGTATGAAATATACCAAAATTGTCCTAGATCAATACTTTGGGATGTCTACTAAAAAAAAATATATACATGTCAAGGGATATTCAGGGATTCCTGAAAGATATTAGTGTTCTAATGTAACTAGCGCTAATTTTGAAAAAAAGTGGTTTGGAAATAGCAAAGTGCTACTTGTATTTATGGCCCTATAACTTGCACAAAAAGCAAAGAACATGTAAACATTGGGTATTTCTAAACTCAGGACAAAATTTTGAAACTATTTAGCATGGGTGTTTTTTGGTGGTTGTAGATGTGTAACAGATTTTGGGGGTCAAAGTTAGAAAAAGTGTGTTTTTTTCAATTTTTCCTCATATTTTATATTTTTTTTTATAGTAAATTATAAGATATGATGAAAATAATGGTATCTTTAGAAAGTCCATTTAGTGGCGAGAAAAACGGTATATAATATGTGTGGGTACAGTAAAGGAGTAAGAGGAAAATTACAGCTAAACACAAACACCGCAAAAATGTAAAAATAGCCTTGGTCCCAAACGGACAGAAAATGGAAAAGTGCTGTGGTCATTAAGGGGTTAAAGGAGGACTTTTGAGTCCGTATGGCAGGGAGGATTCTGTCAGTCCTTATTCAGCCTTCAATCTGGTTGACCGGGTCAGTGGAGTTCCGCTGCGTCATTCTTTGGTTCCGATCTCCTCTGGGCCTAGAGTTTCTCCCCTCTCGTGAGGGTTTGGGGGCTTAACGCCTCCTTACTGCCGTTTTGGACGGTTTGGCCTTCTAAGGCTCTGGAATTGTCATTGAACTTATTCCTGCTGTTGTTCTCTTCTTGAGACCTTTCGGACTTCGTCCGTTCCTTGGGTTCCTTAGGGGCACCTGGTTCCCTTCGGGAGTTGGTTCCTTTGTGGGGACATGGGCAGTGTGGTATCCTTGAGCTCTGTTTCGGGTTTCTTCCCTGGGGCTGGGGGAAGCTCTGCATCCTTCTTTCATCTTCTCCTATGATTTTATGGGAGTGATGTGGAGATTATCCTTTGTTAGAGTGATTTTGTCCTCAAGGTATCCCCTTGTTCTTGGCTGTCTTGTGGCTGTTTGTGCCTAGGGCTCTAGTGCCTTGTTTCGGCCTTTGCTTCCTTAGCTCCTTGGAGTGTTGGACTCTGGCAAGGGGTGGTCTCGTTCTTTGGTCGGGACTTTCAAGGTTTCCTCGTCCACTTTACTTTGGACATTGTATTGTCTCCCAGGGGTCTGGTTTTTATATCAGACGGGGGATTTCAGTTTCCGGGTTCTTGTTTGTTTGGGGGCTCGGACCTCTCCTCGCTCTGGTTCTTCCGGTGGCTGAGGTTCTCACTCAGCGTTTCCTTTGTGGATCCCGTTGCGGGTTGTACCGGACTGGACCGGGGTTCCCCAGTTTCAGGAAACTTGGGCTGTATCCTTTGGTTGGCTATTTGAACTGGTTCAGTTGGCCACGTTTTTCTGAGTGCCGATGCCCTTGGGCTTGCCTTACGCCTATTGGTTGGTTTCCCTTGGTCGGCTTGCTGAAATACTGTGAGGGCTTCACTGCTCTGCAAGCAAAGGGTTCACTGTGGAACCGCTGCAGCTATGGCACCTTGTTTGTGTGCTAGTAAGTTAAACTCTTCAGGGGATTCCTTCCTGGTGATTAGCGTTGGAAATTTGTTCTCTTGGTTCAGCTTATGGCTTGTGTCCTGGGGGCAGGTGCTCTATCCTTTCGGCCCCTTTGCCGGCCCCCCTTTATACCTTCTTTCGGAAGTGTGGTCCCTATCTTAGGGCTTTTCCTGTCTTCAGGAGGTTGGAACAGACCGGTTAACCTATTCAGAGAGAGGTCCGCTCTCTGGGTTGTTCTGTCCATCGGAAGAGTTGCTGGCTCCCATTGAGTCTATGCTGGACCTTTAGCTAGATCTCTTGGTTACGGCCTTTGTCGACTGTCTCCATGTGATGTTTTGGGGTGGCATCCGAGCACTGTTTTAATGGCTGTGCCATTTTTCCCGCTCGTTTTTTTGAGCTGGGGTTCTTCTGTTCCCCTGGTTTCAGACCTGCCGATGCTTGTGCTGGCCCGGCTGGGGATAGGTCCTGAGATACGTTGTTCTTCTCAGATCTTGGGGGCGCATTGGTCCTCGTTGAAGTCCTGGGCTCTCCTTTTATTTTCGAGACCTATGTGTGTTTGGCGGCTTTGGTTGCCTTCAGTATATCCTCAGTAGTGGAGGTTTAGCTCTCTATATTTTGTTTGCCGCTTTTTACATCTAGCAAGTATTTCTTCTGTGTTGTCCTGAGGATAGCTGCATGTTATTGACTCAGGTGTTTACCTTCGTCTGGGTCTGCTACATGTAATTTTGACTTAATACTTCACTGTTCTGTGTTCGGATGATGTTTGGTCTCCGTTTTCAGTTGTCCTAGGCACTGGTTGGCTTGTTGCCTGGCAAGTGAAGGGTTGCTCTTTGAAACCAGCTGCAGCTGTTTGTGCCTTGATTGTGTGCTAGCTGTTCCAATCCTTCACAGGATGTTGGGAGAACCTTTTCTCTGTTCTGCTACCTGGTTCTTAACCTTGTGGTTTCTGTTTGGATTGGGCGTTGCCTCCCCTTGTTGTCAGGACCCATTTAGGTCTTGCAAGCTTGGTTTAAATTTTGGTTTTTTCTTTTATTGAGTTTGTGGTAACTTTCGGTTTCAGTTTGGTTCTTCCTTGCCTTATTCCCTTGGGAGTTTTGGCTGGGGTTTCCTTCTCTAGTAAGGGGTGTGTGGTTGGGGATGACTGTTGGGCGATTGTGTCTCCTGGAGGACTGTTGGCTCAGTTAAAGTCTGATGTTGCGGTCTCTAGCTAGGCTTCCGTGCTATCTGCTGGTCAGTGTCCTTGGGTCCTTTTTCCCTTCCTGTTTTCTCGGCTTTGGACGAAGCAGGGTTTTTGTTGGGTAGTGGTTTTCTAGCCTGGTGCTCTCAGAATGGGCCGCCTATTGTACCCTACCATTTTGGCATTCAGTGTCTTCTATAGCTTGGGTATTGTTTTCCCAAAAGTAATAAATGCAGCTGTGGACTCTTTCCATTTAGGAAGAAAAACATAAATTATGCTTACCTGATAATTTTTCTCTTCCGATGGAAAGAGTCCACAGCTCCCCACCCCTCTTTTTTATGTGCTGCGTCTTTATTTGTTATTCTTCTGGCACCTTTTCACCCTGATATTTCATCTACTGTTCCTTGTTCCTCAGCAGAATGACTGGTGGATGAGGGACATGGGAGGAGTATTTAAGCCTTTGGCTGGGGTGTCTTTGCCTCCTCCTGGTTGCCAGGTTATTATTTCCCAAAAGTAATGAATGCTTACCTGAATATCAGGTAAGCATAATTTATCGGCTAGATTACGAGTTGTGCGTTAGGCTTAAAAAGCAGCGTTGGCCAGTCCCAATGCTGCTTTTTAACGCCCGCTGGTATTAAGAGTCTTGCGGGTACAAGTGTACCGCTCACTTTTGTGGCCAGACTTGGAAATACCGCAAATCCACTTACGTCAATTGCGTATCCTATTTTTTCAACGGGACTTGCATAGCCGCCGGTATTACGAGTCTGACAAATAGTGAGCGGTACACCCTCTCCTGTCAAGACTGGTACCGCATTTAGGGGTTTAGGGGTTAATAAACATATTAACCCCTAAACCGCCTCACTCCCGCCTCACAAACATTAAATAATTAACCCCTAATCTGCCGCCCCCAACGTCGCCTCCACTATATTAAATGTATTAACCCCTAAAGTCTAACCCTAAACCTAACACCCCCAACTTAAATATAATGAAAAGAAATCTAAATAAAATTACTATAATTAACTAAATTATTCCTATTTAAAACTAAATACTTATAAAATAAAGCCTAAGCTAGATACAACGTAACTATTAGTTATATTGTAGCTAGCTTAGGGTTTATTTTTATTTTACAGGCAAGTTTGTATTTATTTTAACTAGGTAAAATAGTTATTAAATAGTTATTAACTATTTAATAACTACATAGCTAAAATAAATACAAAAGTACCTGTAATATAAAACCTAACCTAAGTTACACTAACACCTAACACTACACTATAATTAAATAAATTAACTAATTTAACAACAATTAAATACAATTAAATAAAATTATCTAAAGTACAAAAAAAAACACACTAAATTACAGAAAATAATAAACAAATTACCTTACCGGGAGAAAAAATTAGACTTAGATTTAGGGGTTAATAACTTTAATATAGTGGTGGTGACGTTGGGGGCGGCAGATTAGGGGTTAATAAATGTAGGTAGGTAGGTGCCGGCGATGTTAGGGTCAGCAGATTAAGGGTTAATAAGTGTAAGATTAGGGGTGTTTAGACTCTGGGTTCATGTTAGGGTGTTAGGTGTAGACATAAAATGTATTTCCCCATAGGAATCAATGGGGCTGCGTTAAGGAGTTTTACGCTGCTTTTTAGCAAGTGTTTTTCAGCCGGCTCTCCTCGCTGATTCCTATGTGGATATCGTGCGCGAGCACGTTACACCAGCTCACCACTAACGTAAGCAGCGCTGGTATTGGAGTGCGGTAAGGAGCAGAATTTTGCTCAACGCTCACTTCTTGTCTGGGTTGTAAAAACCCGTAATACCAGCGCTGTCTGTAAGTGAGCGGTGAGTGAAAACTGCTCGTTAGCACCGCACAGCCTCTAACACAAAACTCGTAATCTAGGTGTATGTTTTTTAGGATTTTTCCCCCCACTCTTTATTTCAACCCAAAGGGGCTCTACATTGTCACGTGTATCATAAATATCTTCCCTTATTGTAGGTTTAAGGTTAGATTTAATATACATGCAGATTCCTCCACCCCTTTTATTATTCCTGTCCCTTTTAAATAAAGTATAACCCTCTAAGTTAACTGCCTAGTCATGTGAATTATCCCACCGAGTTTGTTATACTAATAACATCATAGTCCTCTTCTGCAACTAAGAGCTCCAGCTCCCCCATTTTACCTGTCGTGCTTTTGCATTTGTTGTCATACATTTAATTTTCATGTGCTTTCTGATGCTACTTGGTGTGCTTTCCTCCATACTTTCTAATGTGACATTTCTTAAGTCATCCCTTCCTTGAGATATTATAGGAGTGACATATTCACAGACTTATCTCTCTGTTCTATTGTTTTCTAACTGACCCTCCCCCCTTTGCCTAGTTTAAAATATTCTCTAAAGTGCTACCATCCTTTCCCCCAACACACCTGCACCCATGTCATTCAGGTGCAATCCATCCTTACTGTACAAATTGTACCCAAGTGAAAAGTCAGCCCAGTGCTCTAAAAAGTCAAACCCCTCATTTTTACACCATGTTTCTCTTGCAAGGTGTATCCAGTCCACGGATTCATCCTTTACTTGTGGGATATTCTCCTTCCCTACAGGAAGTGGCAAAGAGAGCACACAGCAGAGCTGTCCATATAGCTCCCCCTCTAGCTCCACCCCCAGTCATTCTCTTTGCCGGCTCTAAGCACTAGGGTCTCTCTACGGGAGGGTAAAGTGAATGTGGTGTTAGAATTGTTGTTTTTTCTATCTTCAATCAAAAGTTTGTTATTTTAAATGGTACCGGTTTGTAGTATTTACTCTCTGGCAGAAAAGTGATGAAGATTTCTGCTGAGAGGAAAATTATTTTAGCATGTTGTAACTAAAATCCACTGCTGTTCCCACACAGGACTGAGGAGTACCAGAAAACTTCAGTTGGGGGGAACAGTTTGCAGGGTGATCTGCAATAAGGTATGTTCAGTCATTTATTTCTAGACAAGACTGAGATAATGCTAGAAGAGACTGATAATATCCCCATGAGGGGAGGGTAAGCTATGTTCACAGACTTAGTAAGGAATTGAATGCTTACATAATAGGGCTGATATACTGGTTGACACTTATTAAGGGCAATCGATTGTTTATTTAAGGAAAAATCGTTTTGCAAGACACTTTGAAAGCCCTTTCTTTCATGTAATTAGCAAGAGTCCATGAGCTAGTGACGTATGGGATATACATTCCTACCAGGAGGGGCAAAGTTTCCCAAACCTCAAAATGCCTATAAATACACCCCTCACCACACCCACAAATCAGTTTTTACAAACTTTGCCTCCCGTGGAGGTGGTAAAGTAAGTTTGTGCTAGATTCTTCGTTGATATGCGCTTCGCAGCAGGCTGGAGCCCGGTTTTCCTCTCAGAGTGCAGTGAATGTCAGAGGGATGTGAAGAGAGTATTGCCTATTTGAATTCAATGATCTCCTTCTACGGGGTCTATTTCATAGGTTCTCTGTTATCGGTCGTAGAGATTCATCTCTTACCTCCCTTTTCAGATCGACGATATACTGTTATATATACCATTACCTCTACTGATTCTCGTTTCAGTACTGGTTTGGCTTTCTACTATATGTAGATGAGTGTCCTGGGGTAGGTAAGTCTTATTTTTTGTGACACTCTAAGCTATGGTTGGGCACTTTTATATAAAGTTCTAAATATATGTGTTTAAACATTTATTTGCCTTGATTCAGGATGTTCGATATTCCTTATTTCAGACAGTCAGTTTCATTATTTGGGATAATGCATATGAATTAATAAATTTTTCTTACCTCAAAATTTGACTTTTTTTCCTGTGGGCTGTTAGGCTCGCGGGGGCTGAAAATGCTTCATTTCTCCTGTTAAGTGTGGTCAGTCCACGGGTCATCATTACTTCTGGGATATTATCTCCTCCCCTACAGGAAGTGCAAGAGGATTCACCCAGCAGAGCTGCTATATAGCTCCTCCCCTCTACGTCACCTCCAGTCATTCTCTTGCACCCAACGAATAGATAGGATGTGTGAGAGGACTGTGGTGATTTTAATTAGTTTATTACCTTCAATCAAAAGTTTGTTATTTTATAATAGCACCGGAGTGTGTTATTCATTCTCTGGTAGAATTTGAAGAAGAATCTACCTGAGTTTTTTCTATGATTTTAGCCGGAGTAGTTAAGATCATATTGCTGTTTCTCAGCCATCTGAGGAGAGGTAAACTTCAGATCAGGGGACAGCGGGCAGATTAATCTGCAAAGAGGTATGTAGCAGTTTATTATTTTCTGACATGGAATTGATGAGAAAATCCTGCCATACCGTTATAATGTAAACTCAGCCTTAAATACAGTAGATGTATCTGGTATCAGGCTGTCATGTATGTATATTTCTCCAACATAGGTGTGTCCGGTCCACGGCGTCATCCTTACTTGTGGGATATTCTCTTCCCCAACAGGAAATGGCAAAGAGCCCAGCAAAGCTGGTCACATGATCCCTCCTAGGCTCCGCCTACCCCAGTCATTCTCTTTGCCGTTGTACAGGCAACATCTCCACGGAGATGGCTTAGAGTTTTTTAGTGTTTAACTGTAGTTTTTATTATTCAATCAAGAGTTTGTTATTTTCAAATAGTGCTGGTACGTACTATTTACTCAGAAACAGAAAAGAGATGAAGAATTCTGTTTGTATGAGGAAAATGATTTTAGCAACCGTAACTAAAATCCATGGCTGTTCCACACAGGACTGTTGAGAGCAATTAACTTCAGTTGGGGGAACAGTTTGCAGTCTCTTGCTGCTTGAGGTATGACACATTCTAACAAGACGATGTAATGCTGGAAGCTGTCATTTTCCCTATGGGATCCGGTAAGCCATGTTTATTACGATTGTAAATAAGGGCTTCACAAGGGCTTATTTAAACTGTAGACTTTTTTTGGGCTAAATCGATTGATATTAACACTTATTTAGCCTTGAGGAATCATTTATTCTGGGTATTTTGATTTAATAATATCGGCAGGCACTGTTTTAGACACCTTATTCTTTAGGGGCTTTCCCAAAGCATAGGCAGAGTCTCATTTTCGCGCCGGTGTTGCGCACTTGTTTTTGAGAGGCATGGCATGCAGTCGCATGTGAGAGGAGCTCTGATACTTATAATAGACTTCTGAAGGCGTCATTTGGTATCGTATTCCCCTTTGGGTTTGGTTGGGTCTCAGCAAAGCAGATACCAGGGACTGTAAAGGGGTTTAAAGCTTAAAACGGCTCCGGTTCCGTTATTTTAAGGGTTAAAGCTTCCAAAATTGGTGTGCAATATTTTCAAGGCTTTAAGACGCTGTGGTGAAAATTTGGTGAATTTTGAACAATTCCTTCATGTTTTTTCGCAATTGCAGTAATAAAGTGTGTTCAGTTTAAAATTTAAAGTGACAGTAACGGTTTTATTTTAAAACGTTTTTTGTACTTTCTGATCAAGTTTATGCCTGTTTAACATGTCTGAACTACCAGATAGACTGTGTTCTGAATGTGGGGAAGCCAGAATTCCTATTCATTTAAATAAATGTGATTTATGTGATAATGACAATGATGCCCAAGATGATTCCTCAAGTGAGGGGAGTAAGCATGGTACTGCATCATTCCCTCCTTCGTCTACACGAGTCTTGCCCACTCAGGAGGCCCCTAGTACATCTAGCGCGCCAATTCTCCTTACTATGCAACAATTAACGGCTGTAATGGATAATTCTGTCAAAAACATTTTAGCCAAAATGAACCCTTGTCAGCGTAAGCGTGGCTGCTCTGTTTTAGTTACTGAAGAGCATGACGACGCTGATATTAATATCTCTGAAGGGCCCCTAACCCAATCTGAGGGGGCCAGGGAGGTTTTGTCTGAGGGAGAAATTACTGATTTAGGGAACATTTCTCAGCAGGCTGAATCTGATGTGATTACATTTAAATTTAAATTGGAACATCTCCGCATTTTGCTTAAGGAGGTATTATCCACTCTGGATGATTGTGAAAATTTAGTCATCCCAGAGAAACTATGTAAAATGGACAAGTTCCTAGAGGTGCCGGGGCTCCCAGAAGCTTTTCCTATACCCAAGCGGGTGGCGGACATTGTTAATAAAGAATGGGAAAGGCCCGGTATTCCTTTCGTCCCTCCCCCCATATTTAAAAAATTGTTTCCTATGGTCGACCCCAGAAAGGACTTATGGCAGTCAGTCCCCAAGGTCGAGGGAGCGGTTTCTACTTTAAACAAACGCACCACTATTCCCATAGAGGATAGTTGTGCTTTCAAAGATCCTATGGATAAAAAATTAGAAGGTTTGCTTAAAAAGATGTTTGTTCAGCAGGGTTACCTTCTACAACCCATTTCATGCATTGTCCCTGTCACTACAGCCGCATATTTCTGGTTTGATGAACTGCTTAAGGTGCTCGATAGTGACTCTCCTCCTTATGAGGAGATTATGGACAGAATCAATGCTCTCAAATTGGCTAATTCTTTCACTCTAGACGCCTCTTTGCAATTGGCTAAGTTAGCGGCTAAGAACTCTGGGTTTGCTATTGTGGCGCGCAGAGCGCTTTGGTTGAAATCTTGGTCGGCTGATGCGTCTTCCAAGAACAAGCTACTAAACATTCCTTTCAAGGGGAAAACGCTGTTTGGTCCTGACTTGAAAGAGATTATCTCTGATATCACTGGGGGTAAGGGCCACGCCCTTCCTCAGGATCGGCCCTTTAAGGCAAAAAATAGACCTAATTTTCGTCCCTTTCGTAAAAACGGACCAGCCCAAGGTGTTACGTCCTCTAAGCAAGAGGGTAATACTTCTCAGGCCAAGCCAGCTTGGAGACCAATGCAAGGCTGGAACAAGGGAAAGCAGGCCAAGAAACCTGCCACTGTTACCAAGACAGCATGAAATATTGGCCCCCGATCCGGGACCGGATCTGGTGGGGGGCAGACTCTCTCTCTTCGCTCAGGCTTGGGCAAGAGATGTTCTGGATCCTTGGGCGCTAGAAATAGTCTCCCAGGGTTATCTTCTGGAATTCAAGGGACTTCCCCCAAGGGGGAGGTTCCACAAGTCGCAGTTGTCTTCAGACCACATAAAAAGACAGGCGTTCTTACATTGTGTAGAAGACCTGTTAAAAATGGGAGTGATTCATCCTGTTCCATTAAGAGAACAAGGGATGGGGTTCTACTCCAATCTGTTCATAGTTCCCAAAAAAGAGGGAACGTTCAGACCAATCCTAGATCTCAAGATCTTAAACAAATTTCTCAAGGTCCCATCGTTCAAGATGGAAACCATTCGAACTATCCTTCCTTCCATCCAGGAAGGTCAATTTATGACCACGGTGGATTTAAAGGATGCGTATCTACATATTCCTATCCACAAGGAACATCATCGGTTCCTAAGGTTTGCATTCCTGGACAAACATTACCAGTTCGTAGCGCTTCCTTTCGGATTAGCCACTGCTCCAAGGATTTTCACAAAGGTACTAGGGTCCCTTCTAGCGGTGCTAAGACCAAGGGGCATTGCAGTAGTACCTTACCTGGACGACATTCTGATTCAAGCGTCGTCCCTTCCTCAAGCAAAGGCTCACACGGACATTGTCCTGGCCTTTCTCAGATCTCACGGCTGGAAAGTGAACGTGGAAAAGAGTTCTCTATCCCCGTCAACAAGGGTTCCCTTCTTGGGAACAATTATAGACTCCTTAGAAATGAGGATCTTTCTAACAGAGGCCAGAAAAACAAAGCTTCTGGACTCTTGTCGGATTCTTCATTCCGTTCCTCTTCCTTCCATAGCTCAGTGCATGGAAGTGATCGGGTTGATGGTGGCGGCGATGGACATAGTTCCTTTTGCGCGCATTCATCTAAGACCATTACAACTGTGCATGCTCAGTCAGTGGAATGGGGACTATACAGACTTGTCTCCGAAGATACAAGTAAATCAGAGGACCAGAGACTCACTCCGTTGGTGGCTGTCCCTGGACAATCTGTCTCAAGGGATGATGTTCCACAGACCAGAGTGGGTCATTGTCACGACCGACGCCAGTCTGATAGGCTGGGGCGCGGTCTGGGGATCCCTGAAAGCTCAGGGTCTTTGGTCTCGGGAAGAATCTCTTCTACCGATAAATATTCTGGAACTGAGAGCGATATTCAATGCGCTCCAGGCCTGGCCCCAGCTTGCGAGGACCAGGTTCATACGGTTTCAATCAGACAACATGACGACTGTTGCGTACATCAACCATCAGGGGGGAACAAGGAGTTCCCTAGCGATGGAAGATGTAACCAAAATTATTCTTTGGGCGGAGTCTCACTCCTGCCACCTGTCTGCTATCCACATCCCAGGAGTGGAAAATTGGGAAGCGGATTTTCTGAGTCGTCAGACATTGCATCCGGGGGAGTGGGAACTCCATCCGGAAGTCTTTGCCCAAGTCACTCACCTGTGGGGCATTCCAGACATGGATCTGATGGCCTCTCGTCAGAACTTCAAAGTTCCTTGCTACGGGGCCAGATCCAGGGATCCCAAGGCGGCTCTAGTGGATGCACTAGTAGCACCTTGGACCTTCAAACTAGCTTATGTGTTCCCGCCATTTCCTCTCATCCCCAGGCTGATAGCCAGGATCAAGCAGGAGAGGGCGTCGGTGATCTTGATAGCTCCTGCGTGGCCACGCAGGACTTGGTATGCAGATCTGGTGAATATGTCATCGGCTCCACCTTGGAAGCTACCTTTGAGACGAGACCTTCTTGTTCAGGGTCCGTTCGAACATCCGAATCTGGTTTCACTCCAGCTGACTGCTTGGAGATTGAACGCTTGATTTTATCGAAGCGAGGATTCTCAGATTCTGTGATCGATACTCTTGTTCAGGCCAGAAAGCCTGTGACTAGAAAGATTTACCACAAAATTTGGAAAAAATATATCTGTTGGTGTGAATCTAAAGGATTCCCTTGGGACAAGGTTAAGATTCCTAGGATTCTATCCTTCCTTCAAGAAGGATTGGAAAAAGGATTATCTGCAAGTTCCCTGAAGGGACAGATTTCTGCCTTGTCGGTATTACTTCACAAAAAGCTGGCAGCTGTGCCAGATGTTCAAGCCTTTGTTCAGGCTCTGGTTAGAATCAAGCCTGTTTACAAACCTTTGACTCCTCCTTGGAGTCTCAATTTAGTTCTTTCAGTTCTTCAGGGGGTTCCGTTTGAACCCTTACATTCCGTTGATATTAAGTTATTATCTTGGAAAGTTTTGTTTTTAGTTGCGATTTCTTCTGCTAGAAGAGTCTCAGAATTATCTGCTCTGCAGTGTTCTCCTCCTTATCTGGTGTTCCATGCAGATAAGGTGGTTTTACGTACTAAACCTGGTTTTCTTCCAAAAGTTGTTTCTAACAAAAACATTAACCAGGAGATTATCGTACCTTCTCTGTGTCCAAAACCAGTTTCAAAGAAGGAACGTTTGTTGCACAATTTGGATGTTGTTCGCGCTCTAAAATTCTATTTAGATGCTACAAAGGATTTTAGACAAACATCTTCCTTGTTTGTTGTTTATTCAGGTAAAAGGAGAGGTCAAAAAGCAACTTCTACCTCTCTCTCTTTTTGGATTAAAAGCATCATCAGATTGGCTTACGAGACTGCCGGACGGCAGCCTCCCGAAAGAATCACAGCTCATTCCACTAGGGCTGTGGCTTCCACATGGGCCTTCAAGAACGAGGCTTCTGTTGATCAGATATGTAGGGCAGCGACTTGGTCTTCACTGCACACTTTTACCAAATTTTACAAGTTTGATACTTTTGCTTCTTCTGAGGCTATTTTTGGGAGAAAGGTTTTGCAAGCCGTGGTGCCTTCCATTTAGGTGACCTGATTTGCTCCCTCCCTTCATCCGTGTCCTAAAGCTTTGGTATTGGTTCCCACAAGTAAGGATGACGCCGTGGACCGGACACACCTATGTTGGAGAAAACAGAATTTATGTTTACCTGATAAATTTCTTTCTCCAACGGTGTGTCCGGTCCACGGCCCGCCCTGGTTTTTTAATCAGGTCTGATAATTTATTTTCTTTAACTACAGTCACCACGGTACCATATGGTTTCTCCTATGCAAATATTCCTCCTTAACGTCGGTCGAATGACTGGGGTAGGCGGAGCCTAGGAGGGATCATGTGACCAGCTTTGCTGGGCTCTTTGCCATTTCCTGTTGGGGAAGAGAATATCCCACAAGTAAGGATGACGCCGTGGACCGGACACACCGTTGGAGAAAGAAATTTATCAGGTAAACATAAATTCTGTTTTTACACTTCAGTATTCTGGGGAATGGTACTTCACTGGATTTATACTGTATGCATAGACTTAACCTAATTTGCAGGGACTTGCAATAGGTTTTTAAATAACAATTAATTTATTGAGGTTAAACATTTTTTTGCTGGCATGTAAAATCGTTTATTTCTCTGAGGTACTGGGTGAAAAAATGTTTTGGGCACTGTTTTTTCCACTTGGCAATAGTTTTGTTTAAATTTAAACAGTTTACTGATCTCTCTCACTGTTATGTGTGAGGGGGAGGGGCCATTTTTGGCGCTTTTACTACGCATCAAAAAACTCAGTCAGAGGTTCATTTTCTTCCTGCATGATCCGGTTCATCTCTACAGAACTCAGGGATCTTCAAAGCTTGTTTTGAGGGAGGTAATCATTCACAGCAGAGCTGTGAAGATTGTAGTTGACTGTGATAAAAAACGTTTATTTGTGTATTTTTTCTGCTGTCAGGGTTAGTTATCCTTTGCTAATGGGAACAATCCTTTGCTAAAATTGTATATTTCTTCAAAGATTTGATGCTATAATTTATTTATTTCAACTGTCATAATTTTTTCTGTGCTTCTTATAGGCACAGTTCGTTTTCATATTATTGTAAATTACTTGAAAAGCATTTCCAAGTTGCTAGTTAATTGCTAGTGTGTTAAACATGTCTGATTCAGAGGAAGATACATGTGCTATATGTGCTAATGCCAAAGTGGAGCCCAATAGAAATTTATGTACTAACTGTATTGATGCTACTTTAAATAAAAGTCAATCTGTACAAATTGAACATATTTCACCAAACAACGAGGGGAGAGTTATGCCGACTAACTCGCCTCACGTGTCAGTACCTGCATCTCCCGCTCGGGAGGTGCGTGATATTGTAGCGCCGAGTACATCTGGGCGGCCATTACAAATTACATTACAGGATATGGCTACTGTTATGACTGAAGTTTTGGCTAAATTACCAGAACTGAGAGGTAAGCGTGATCACTCTGGGGTGAGAACAGAGTGCGCTGATAATATTAGGGCCATGTCAGACACTGCGTCACAGGTGGCAGAACATGAGGACGGAGAACTTCATTCTGTGGGTGACGGTTCTGATCCAAACAGACTGGATTCAGATATTTCAAATTTTAAATTTAAGCTGGAAAACCTCCGTGTATTACTAGGGGAGGTGTTAGCGGCTCTGAATGATTGTAACACAGTTGCAATACCAGAGAAAATGTGTAGGTTGGATAGATATTTTGCGGTACCGGCGAGTACTGATGTTTTTCCTATACCTAAGAGACTTACTGAAATTGTTACTAAGGAGTGGGATAGACCCGGTGTGCCGTTCTCACCCCCTCCGATATTTAGAAAAATGTTTCCAATAGACGCCACCACACGGGACTTATGGCAAACGGTCCCTAAGGTGGAGGGAGCAGTTTCTACTTTAGCTAAGCGTACCACTATCCCGGTGGAGGATAGCTGTGCTTTTTCAGATCCAATGGATAAAAAGTTAGAGGGTTACCTTAAGAAAATGTTTGTTCAACAAGGTTTTATATTGCAACCTCTTGCATGCATTGCGCCTGTCACGGCTGCAGCAGCATTTTGGTTTGAGTCTCTGGAAGAGACACTTGAATCATCTACACTAGATGAGATTACACACAAACTTAAAGCCCTTAAGTTAGCTAACTCATTTATTTCAGATGCCGTAGTACATTTAACTAAACTTACGGCTAAGAATTCCGGATTCGCCATTCAGGCACGCAGAGCACTGTGGCTAAAATCCTGGTCAGCTGATGTTACTTCTAAATCTAAATTGCTTAATATACCTTTCAAAGGGCAGACCTTATTCGGGCCCGGGTTGAAAGAGATTATCGCTGACATTACAGGAGGTAAAGGCCATGCCCTGCCTCAGGACAAAGCCAAAGCTAAGGCTAGACAGTCTAATTTTCGTTCCTTTCGTAATTTCAAAGCAGGAACAGCATCAACTTCCTCTGCACCAAAACAGGAAGGAGCTGTTGCTCGCTACAGACAAGGCTGGAAACCTAACCAGTCCTGGAACAAGGGCAAGCAGACCAGGAAACCTGCTGCTGCCCCTAAGACAGCATGAATCGAGGGCCCCCGATCCGGGACCGGATCTAGTGGGGGGCAGACTTTCTCTCTTCGCCCAGGCTTTGGCAAGAGATGTTCAGGATCCCTGGGCGTTAGAGATCATATCTCAGGGATACCTTCTGGACTTCAAATCCTCTCCCCCAAGAGGGAGATTTCATCTGTCAAGGTTGTCAACAAACCAAACAAAGAAGGAAGCGTTTCTACGCTGCGTACAAGATCTTTTATTAATGGGAGTGATCCATCCAGTTCCGCGTTCGGAACAAGGACAAGGTTTTTACTCAAATCTGTTTGTAGTTCCCAAGAAAGAGGGAACTTTCAGGCCAATCTTGGATTTAAAGATCCTAAACAAATTCCTAAGAGTTCCATCGTTCAAGATGGAAACTATTCGAACAATTTTGCCCATGATCCAGGAGGGTCAGTACATGACCACAGTGGATTTAAAGGATGCTTACCTTCACATACCGATTCACAGAAATCATTACCGGTATCTAAGGTTTGCCTTTCTAGACAGGCATTACCAGTTTGTAGCTCTTCCATTCGGATTGGCTACGGCTCCAAGAATCTTCACAAAGGTTCTGGGTACTCTTCTGGCGGTATTAAGACCGCGAGGAATTTTGGTAGCTCCGTACCTAGACGACATTCTGATACAAGCTTCAAGCTTTCAAACTGCCAAGTCTCATACAGAGTTAGTACTGGCATTTCTAAGGTCGCATGGATGGAAGGTGAACGAAAAGAAGAGTTCTCTCTCTCCACTCACAAGAGTTCCCTTCTTGGGGACTCTGATAGATTCTGTAGAAATGAAGATTTTCCTGACAGAAGACAGGTTAACAAAGCTTCAAAATGCATGCCGTGTCCTTCATTCCATTCAACACCCGTCAGTAGCTCAATGCATGGAGGTGATCGGATTAATGGTAGCGGCAATGGACATAGTCCCCTTTGCACGCCTACATCTCAGACCGCTGCAATTGTGCATGCTAAGTCAGTGGAATGGGGATTACTCAGATTTGTCCCCCACTCTGAATCTGAATCAAGAGACCAGAAATTCTCTTCTATGGTGGCTTTATCGGCCACATCTGTCCAGTGGGATGCCATTCAGCAGGCCAGACTGGACAATTGTAACAACAGACGCCAGCCTACTAGGTTGGGGCGCTGTCTGGAATTCTCTGAAGGCTCAGGGACTATGGAATCAGGAGGAGAGTCTCCTTCCAATAAACATTCTGGAATTGAGAGCAGTTCTCAATGCCCTTCTGGCTTGGCCCCAGTTAACAACTCGGGGGTTCATCAGGTTTCAGTCGGACAACATCACGACTGTAGCTTACATCAACCATCAGGGAGGGACAAGAAGCTCCCTAGCAATGATGGAAGTATCAAAGATAATTCGCTGGGCAGAGTCTCACTCTTGCCACCTGTCTGCAATCCACATCCCGGGAGTGGAGAACTGGGAGGCGGATTTCTTAAGTCGTCAGACTTTTCATCCGGGGGAGTGGGAACTTCATCCGGAGGTCTTTGCCCAAATACTTCGACGTTGGGGCAAACCAGAGATAGATCTCATGGCGTCTCGTCAGAACGCCAAGCTTCCTCGCTACAGGTCCAGATCCAGGGATCCGGGAGCGGTTCTGATAGATGCTCTGACAGCACCTTGGACCTTCAAGATGGCTTATGTGTTTCCACCCTTCCCGATGCTTCCTCGATTGATTGCCAGAATCAAACAGGAGAGAGCATCAGTGATTCTAATAGCACCTGCATGGCCACGCAGGACTTGGTATGCAGATCTAGTGGACATGTCATCCTGTCCGCCTTGGTCTCTACCTCTGAAACAGGACCTTCTAATCCAGGGTCCATTCAAACATCAAAATCTAACTTCTCTGAAGCTGACTGCTTGGAAATTGAACGCTTGATTTTATCAAAACGTGGGTTTTCTGAGCCAGTTATTGATACCTTAATACAGGCTAGGAAGCCTGTTACCAGAAGGATTTACCATAAAATATGGCGTAAATACTTATATTGGTGCGAATCCAAGAGTTACTCATGGAGTAAGGTTAGGATTCCAAGGATATTGTCTTTTCTACAAGAAGGTTTGGAAAAGGGTTTATCCGCTAGTTCCTTAAAGGGACAGATTTCAGCTCTGTCCATTCTTTTACACAAACGTCTGTCAGAAGTTCCGGACGTTCAAGCTTTTTGTCAGGCTATAGCTAGGATCAAGCCTGTGTTTAAAACTGTTGCTCCGCCATGGAGTTTGAACTTAGTTCTTAATGTTTTACAGGGTCTTCCGTTTGAACCCCTTCATTCCATTGATATCAAGTTGTTATCTTGGAAAGTTCTGTTTTTAATGGCTATTTCCTCGGCTCGAAGAGTCTCTGAGTTATCTGCCTTACATTGTGATTATTCCTTATCTGATTTTTCATTCAGACAAGGTAGTTCTGCGTACTAAACCTGGGTTCCTACCTAAGGTGGTCACTAACAGGAATATCAATCAAGAGATTGTTGTTCCATCTTTGTGTCCTAATCCTTCCTCGAAGAAGGAACGTCTGCTACACAATCTAGATGTAGTCCGTGCCTTGAAATTTTATCTACAGGCAACTAAGGATTTTCGTCAAACGTCTTCCCTGTTTGTCGTTTATTCTGGCCAGAGGAGAGGTCAAAAAGCTTCGGCTACCTCTCTCTCTTTTTGGCTTCGTAGCATAATACGATTAGCCTATGAGACTGCTGGACAGCAGCCTCCTGAAAGAATTACAGCTCATTCTACTAGAGCTGTGGCTTCCACTTGGGCCTTTAAGAATGAGGCTTCTGTTGAACAGATTTGCAAGGCTGCAACTTGGTCTTCTCTTCATACTTTTTCCAAATTTTACAAATTTGACCCTTTTGCTTCTTCGGAGGCTGTTTTTGGGAGAAAGGTTCTTCAGGCAGTGGTTCCCTCCGTATAAAGAGCCTGCCTGTCCCTCCCGTCATCCGTGTACTTTTGCTTTGGTATTGGTATCCCAGAAGTAATGATGACCCGTGGACTGACCACACTTAACAGGAGAAAACAAAATTTATGCTTACCTGATAAATTCATTTCTCCTGTAGTGTGGTCAGTCCACGGCCCGCCCTGTTTTTTTATGGCAGGCTAAAAAATTTTTGGATTATACTCCAGTCACCACTACACCCTTGGGCTTCTCCTTTCTCGTTGGTCCTTTGGTCGAATGACTGGAGGTGACGTAGAGGGGAGGAGCTATATAGCAGCTCTGCTGGGTGAATCCTCTTGCACTTCCTGTAGGGGAGGAGATAATATCCCAGAAGTATTGATGACCCGTGGACTGACCACACTACAGGAGAAATGAATTTATCAGGTAAGCATAAATTTTGTTTTTATTGCGTCATTCTTGGCGCAGACTTTTTTGGCGCAAAAATTTTCTTTGTCATTTCCGGCGTCCTACTTGTCGCCGGAAGTTGCGTCATGTTTTTGACGTTTTCGCGCCAAAAATGTCGGCGTCACCGGATGTGGCGTAATTTTTGGCGCCAAAAGCATTTAAGCGCCAAATAATGTGGGCGTCTTTTTTTGGCGCTAAAAAATATGCGCGTCATTATTGTCTCCACATTATTTAAGTCTAGTTGTTTATTTGCTTCTGGTTGCTAGAAGCTTGTTCATTGGCATTTTTTCCCATTCCTGAAACTGTCATTTAAGGAATTTGATAAATTTTGCTTTATATGTTGTTTTTTCTATTACATATTGCAAGATGTCTCAGATTGACCCTGAATCAGAAGCTACTTCTGGAAAATCGCTGCCTGATGCTGGATCTACCAAAGTTAAGTGTATTTGCTGTAAGCTTGTGGTAACTGTCCCTCCGGCTGTTGTTTGTGATGAATGTCATGATAAACTTGCTAATGCAGATAATATTTCCTTTAATTATGTTCCATTACCTGTTGCTGTTCCATCAACATCTAATACTCAGGGTGTTCCTGTTAATATAAGAGATTTTGTTTCTAAATCTATTAGGAAGGCTATGTCTGTTATTCCTCCATCCAGTAAACGTAAAAGGTCTTTTAAAACTTATCATTTTCCAGATGAATTTTTAAATGAACATCATCATTCTGATTCTGTTTCTGATGATGATTTGTCTGGTTCAGAGGATTCTGTTTCAGAGATTGACACTGATAAATCTTCATATTTATTTAAAATGGAATTTATTCGTTCTTTACTTAAAGAAGTCTTAATTGCATTAGAAATAGAGGAATCTGGTCCTCTTGATACTAAATCTAAACGTTTAAACACGGTTTTTAAACCTCCTGTAGTTATTCCGGAGGTTTTTCCCGTCCCTGATGCTATTTCTGAAGTAATTTCCAGCGAATGGAATAATCTGGGTAATTCATTTACTCCTTCTAAACGGTTTAAGACATTATATCCTGTGCCATCTGACAGATTAGAGTTTTGGGACAAAATCCCTAAGGTTGATGGGGCTATCTCTACTCTTGCTAAACGTACTACTATTCCTACGGCAGAAAGTACTTCTTTTAAGGATCCTTTAGATAGGAAAATTGAATCCTTTCTAAGAAAAGCTTATTTATGTTCAGGTAATCTTCTTAGGCCTGCTATATCTTTGGTGGATGTTGCTGCAGCTTCAACTTTCTGGTTGGAGGCTTTAGCACAACAAGTAACAGATCATAATACTCATAGCATTGTTAATCTTCTTCAACATGCTAATAACTTTATTTGTGATGCCATCTTTGACATCATTAGGGTTGATGTCAGGTATATGTCTTTAGCTATTTTAGCTAGAAGAGCTTTATGGCTTAAAACTTGGAATGCTGATATGTCTTCTAAGTCAACTTTGCTTTCCCTTTCTTTCCAAGGTAATAAATTGTTTGGTTCACAGTTGGATTCTATTATTTCAACTGTTACTGGGGGGAAAGGAACTTTTTTACCACAGGATAAAAAATCTAAAGGTAAATATAGGGCTGCTAATCGTTTTCGTTCCTTTCGTAACAATAAGGAACAAAAGCCTGATCCTTCCCCTACAGCAACCGTATCAGTTTGGAAACCATCTCCAGTCTGAAATAAATCCAAGCCTTTTAGAAAGCCAAAGCCAGCTCCCAAGTCCACATGAAGGTGCGGCCCTCATTCCAGCCCAGCTGGTAGGGGGCAGATTACGATTTTTCAAAGAAATTTGGATCAATTCGATTCACAGTCTTTGGATTCAGAACATTGTTTCTCAAGGGTACAGAATAGGTTTCAAGATAAGGCCTCCTGCAAGAAGATTTTTTCTTTCTCGCGTTCCAATAAATCCAGTGAAGGCTCAAGCGTTTCTGAAATGTGTTTCAGATCTAGAGTTGGCTGGAGTAATTGTGCCAGTTCCAGTTCTGGAACAGGGTCTGGGGTTTTACTCAAATCTATTCATTGTACCAAAGAAGGAGAATTCCTTCAGACCAGTACTGGATTTAAAAATATTGAATCGTTATGTAAGAATACCAACATTCAAAATGGTAACTATAAGGACTATTCTGCCTTTTGTTCAGCAAGGGCATTATATGTCCACAATAGATTTACAAGATGCATATCTGCATATTCCGATTCATCCAGATCACTTTCAGTTTCTGAGATTCTCTTTTCTAGACAAGCATTACCAGTTTGTGGCTCTGCCGTTTGGCCTAGCAACAGCTCCAAGGATTTTTACAAAGGTTCTCGGTGCCCTACTATCTGTAATCAGAGAACAGGGTATTGTGGTATTTCCTTATTTGGATGATATCTTGGTACTTGCTCAGTCTTCACATTTAGCAAAATCTCATAGGAATCGACTTGTATCGTTTCTTCAAGAACATGGTTGGAGGATCAATTTACCAAAGAGTTCGTTGATTCCTCAGACAAGGGTAACCTTTTTAGGTTTCCAGATAGATTCAGTGTCCATGACTCTGTCGTTGACGGACAAGAGACTTCTGAAATTGGTTTCAGCTTGTCGAAACCGTCAGTCTCAATCATTCCCTTCAGTAGCCTTATGCATGGAAATTCTAGGTCTTATGACTGCTATATCGGACGCGATCCCCTTTGCTCGTTTTCACATGCGACCTCTTCAGCTCTGTATGCTGAACCAGTGGTGCAGGGATTATACAAAGATATCACAATTAATATCTTTAAAACCGAACGTACGACACTCTCTGACGTGGTGGACAGACCACCATCGATTAGTTCAGGGGGCTTCTTTTGTTCTTCCGACCTGGACTGTGATCTCAACAGATGCAAGTCTGACAGGTTGGGGAGCTGTATGGGGGTCTCTGACAGCACATGGGGTTTGGGAATCTCAGGAGGTGAGATTACCAATCAACATTTTGGAACGATTTTGCGATTTTCAGAGCTCTTCAGTCGTGGCCTCTTCTAAAGAGAGAGTCGTTCATTTGTTTTCAGACGGACAATGTCACAACCGTGGCATATGTCAATCATCAAGGAGGGACTCACAGTCCTCTGGCTATGAAAGAAGTATCTCGAATGCTTGTATGGGCGGAATCCAGCTCCTGTCTAATTTCTGCGGTTCACATCCCAGGTATAGACAATTGGGAAGCGGATTATCTCAGTCGCCAAACATTACATCCGGGCGAATGGTCTCTTCACCCAGAAGTATTTCTTCAGATTGTTCAAATCTTGGGACTTCCAGAAATATATCTCATGGCTTCTCATCTAAACAAGAAGCTTCCCAGGTATCTGTCCAGATCCAGGGATCCTCAGGCGGAAGCAGTGGATGCATTGTCACTTCCTTGGAAGTATCATCCTGCCTATATCTTTCCGCCTCTAGTTCTTCTTCCAAGAGTGATTTCCAAGATTCTAAAGGAGCGTTCGTTTGTTCTGCTGGTGGCTCCAGCATGGCCTCACAGGTTTTGGTATGCGGATCTTGTTCGGATGGCTACTTGCCAACCGTGGACTCTTCCGTTAAGACTAGACCTTCTATCGCAAGGTCCTTTTTTCCATCAGGATCTCAAATCCTTAAATTTGAAGGTATGGAGATTGAACGCTTGATTCTCAGTCATAGAGGTTTCTCTGACTCCGTAATTAATACTATGTTACAGGCTCGTAAAACTGTATCTAGGAAGATATATTATCGAGTCTGGAAGACTTACATTTCTTGGTGCTCTTCTCATCATTTTTCCTGGCATTCTTTTAGAATTCCTAGAATATTACAATTTCTTCAGGATGATCTGGATAAAGGTTTGTCTGCAAGTTCTTTGAAAGGACAAATTTCTGCTCTTTCTGTGTTTCACAGAAAGATTGCTAATCTTCCTGATATTCATTGTTTTGTTCAGGCTTTGGTTCGTATCAAACCTGTCATTAAGTCAATCTCTCCTCCTTGGAGTTTGAATTTGGTTCTGGGGGCTTTACAAGCTCCTCCGTTTGAACCTATGCATTCTCTGGACATTAAATTACTTTCTTGGAAAGTCTTGTTCCTTTTGGCCATCTCTTCTGCTAGAAGAGTTTCAGAGTTATCTGCTCTTTCTTGTGAATCTCCTTTTCTGATTTTTCATCAGGATAAGGCGGTGTTGCGAACTTCATTTAAATTTTTACCTAAAGTTGTGAACTCTAACAACATTAGTAGAGAAATTGTGGTTCCTTCATTGTGTCCTAATCCTAAGTATTCTAAGGAAAGATCGTTGCATTCTTTGGATGTAGTTAGAGCGTTGAAATATTATGTTGAAGCTACTAAGGATTTCCGAAAGACTTCTAGTCTATTTGTTATCTTTTCCGGTTCTAGGAAAGGTCAGAAGGCTTCTGCCATTTCTTTGGCATCTTGGTTAAAATCTTTGATTCATCATGCTTATGTCGAGTCGGGTAAAACTCCGCCTCAAAGGATTACAGCTCATTCTACTAGGTCAGTTTCTACTTCCTGGGCGTTTAGGAATGAGGCTTCGGTTGATCAGATTTGCAGAGCAGCCACTTGGTCTTCTTTGCATACTTTTACTAAATTCTACCATTTTGATGTGTTTTCTTCTTCTGAAGCAGTTTTTGGTAGAAAAGTACTTCAGGCAGCTGTTTCAGTTTGATTATTCTGCTTATAATTTCAGTTTTTTTCATTCTAAGATTTAAACTTTATTTTGGGGTGTGGATTATATTTTCAGCGGAATTGGCTGTCTTTATGTTATCCCTCCCTCTCTAGTGACTCTTGCGTGGAAGCTCCACATCTTGGGTATTTATTATCCCATACGTCACTAGCTCATGGACTCTTGCTAATTACATGAAAGAAAACATAATTTATGTAAGAACTTACCTGATAAATTCATTTCTTTCATATTAGCAAGAGTCCATGAGGCCCACCCTTTTTTGTGGTGGTTATGATTTTTTTGTATAAAGCACAATTATTCCAATTCCTTATTTTTTATGCTTTCGCACTTTTTTCTTATCACCCCACTTCTTGGCTATTCGTTAAACTGATTTGTGGGTGTGGTGAGGGGTGTATTTATAGGCATTTTGAGGTTTGGGAAACTTTGCCCCTCCTGGTAGGAATGAATATCCCATACATCACTAGCTCATAGACTCTTGCTAATATGAAAGAAATGAATTTATCAGGTAAGTTCTTACATAAATTATGTTTTTGGGTTCTTTCTGGCCTTGTTACCCACATGGCTGTTTTTTATTCACTTAGGAGTGATTTAGTAGGCCTCACAACTCCGGAGTAGAGTGGGAGGGGCCTAATTTCGCGCCTCAGATGCGCACTTAGAATTGCAGACAAGTTCATGCTGCTTCACATGGAGGGTCCTGCTGCTGTTTGAGGGCCTTAAAGAAGCTTTCATCCCCCAAATCTGATCTCTAAGGGCAGGTAGGGCCACAGCAAGGCTGTGGCAAGGTGCTGTAGTAATTTTAACCGGGTGTTGGCTTTAGGCTGCTCCGGTTTGGGCATTAAGGGGTTAATCGTTCTGCAACTCGTGGTGCAATCTTATTAAGGCTTTAGGTACATATGGTGAAAATTTCAAAAGGATTGCTGCATTTTTCACTGTTTTGTAAAATTGTGTGCTCTTTTTATTTCTTAAAGGCACAGTAACGTTTTTTCAAATTGTGTTTTTTATTTGATTAAAGTGATTTCCAAGCCTGCTTGTGTTTACTACTAGTCTGTTAAACATGTCTGACACTAAGGAAAATCCTTGTTCAATGTGTTTAGAAGCCATGGTGGAACCCCCTCTCAGAATGTGTCCCACTTGTACTGATATGTCTATACACTTTACAGATCATATTGTTGCACTTAAAAATGTGACCCAAGATGATTCTCAGACTGAAGGTAATGAGGGTAGCCCGTCTGCCTCTCCCCAAGTGTCACAACCAGTTACGCCCGCGCAAGCGACGCCTAGTACCTCTAGTGCGTCTACCCCTTTTACATTGCAAGACTTAGCGGCAGTCATGGATAATTCTCTTACAGCCTTCTTATCTAAACTGCCCATCTTACCTGCAAAGCATGATAGCTCCGTTTTAAGAACAGATTATGAGCATTCTGACGCTTTGGTAGCCGTATCCGATATACCCTCACAACGCTCTGAAGTGGGTGCGAGGGATTTGATGTCTGAGGGAGAAGTCTCTGATTCATGAAGAGTTCCTCCTCAGACAGATTCAGATACATTGGCTTTTAAATTTAAACTAGAACCCCTCCATTCCAGTTCTTCATTCCATTCCCGGCCATCTGTGGCTCAGTGCATGGAGACAATCGGATTAATGGTAGCGGCAATGGACATAGTCCCATTTGCTCGGATACACCTCAGACCACTGCAACTATGCATGCTCAAAAAAGTGGAATGGGGATTATGCAGATTTGTCTCCTCAAATTCAGTTGGACCAGGAGACCAGAGATTCTCTTCTCTGGTGGTTGTCTCAGGATCACCTGTCTCAGGGAATATGTTTCCGCAGACCAGAGTGGATCATTGTAACGACCGACGCCAGTCTGTTAGGCTGGGGTGCGGTCTGGGACTCCCTGAAAGCTCAGGGCTTATGGTCTCGGGAAGAAAAGCTTCTCCCGATAAACATTCTGGAACTGAGGGCGATATTCAACGCTCTTCAGGCATGGCCTCAACTAGCTGCGGCCAAATTCATCAGATTTCAGTCGGACAACATCACGACTGTAGCTTACGTCCATCATCAAGGGGGAACAAAGAGTTCTCTAGCGATGACGGAAGTAACCAAAATAATAAGGTGGGCGGAGGATCACTCCTGCCAGCTCTCAGCAATTTACATCCCAGGAGTAGACAACTGGGAGGCGGATTTCCTAAGTCGCCAGACTTTTCACCCGGGGGAGTGGGAACTCCACCCGGAGGTGTTTGCCCAGCTGACTCAGCTATGGGGAACTCCAGAGTTGGATCTGATGGCGTCCCGTCAGAACACCAAACTTCCACTCTACAGGTCCCGGGACCCCAAGGCGGTATTGATAGATGCTCTAGCAGCGCTTTGGTCCTTCAATTTAGCTTATGTTTTTCCACCGTTTCCCCTTCTCCCTCGTCTGGTTGCCAGAATAAAGCAGGAGAAGGCTTCGGTGATTCTGATAGCACCTGCGGGGCCACGCAGGACTTGGTATGCAGACCTAGTGGACATGTCATCTGTCCCACCATGGACACTGCCAATGAGGCAGGATCTTCTAATACAAGGTCCATTCAAGCATCCAAATCTACGTCTGACTGCTTGGAGATTGAACGCTTAATTCTATCAAAGCGTGGTTTCTCTGAGTCAGTTATAGATACACTGATTCAGGCTAGAAAGCCTGTCACTAGGAAAATCTACCATAAGATATGGCGGCAATATCTGGGTTGGTGTGAATCCAAGGGTTACTCATGGAGTAAGATTAGGATTCCCAGGATATTTTCCTTCCTCCAAGAAGGATTGGAGAAAGGTTTGTCAGCTAGTTCCTTAAAGGGACAGATATCTGCTCTGTCTATCCTTTTACACAAGCGTCTGGTAGAGGTACCAGACGTTCAAGCGTTTGCTCAGGCTTTAGTCAGAATCAAGCCTGTCTTTAAACCTGTGGCTCCGCCATGGAGTCTAAATCTAGTTCTTTCAGTTCAAGGGGTTCCGTTTGAACCTTTGCATTCCATAGATATTAAGTTATTATCTTGGAAAGTTTTGTTTTTGGTAGCTATATCTTCCGCTCAAAGAGTTTCAGAATTATCTGCCTTACAGTGTGATTCACCTTACCTGGTGTTCCACGCAGATAAGGTAGTTTTGCGTACCAAGCCTGGTTTTCTTCCTAAAGTTGTTTCTAACAAGAATATTAACCAGGAAATAGTTGTTCCTTCTCTGTGTCCTAATACTTTTCGAAGAAGGAACGTCTGTTGCACAATCTTGATGTGGTTCGTGCTTTAAAATTCTATTTACGAGGGGGGCGGAGCTAACCGTCTAGCTGAGGAGACGCAATTACCGAAAGCTCCTAACATACTCCTTTAATAATACTAAATAAACAATTCTTATGAAGCCCTATACTGATCCCTTAACACCAGTAACACTCCTAAGAAGCAGAGGAACAATCGCTGCACAAGGAAACCTCTCTAACGGTAATCAGCAGTAAAGAAGGACCCGGGAGCCGCAAGCACCATAACACCACTGAGCCGCTTCAACCCTCGGCTAAAACTCGGACTCCAATACCTCAACACTCTTAACTGAGTACCTAAAGGCAACATCTGTGCTGCTCTCCGGATGGTCGGGGCTCCGCTCCGGAGCAGCGCACAGACATTTGACAACAGCTGAGATCTGCTCAAGCCCGCGCTAATAAGCGCCACATCAGGTAACGGACACTCTGACCCACCACTGTGTACAATACAACAGAAGATCCCTAAGACCCACCAATTGCCCATAACTAAGGACTTAAGATACTCTTACCAGCGGGCCTGTGGGGACTGGTAACATTACCTGACGCCTCTTTCTCCTTCCACTTTCTTTTGGCGTGAACATCTGCCATTTTCAGGCCCTGCCATATAAACACTGCAGGCCCCGCCGCACTACCTGACCGGAGGTTTTAACCTCACCGGACCTCTACACAGCCAGTAAACAAGTGGCTCTCCCCCAGATTGCCGCCCCGGCTCATATGAGACCTACATAGTGCCCCAAACACCTACCTAATACATACCTATGTAGCCAGCTCAGCTCTCTAAAATTTAAAGGGGCAGGAAAAGCAAGAGAGGAGCTGGGAGTGAGAGAGGGAAAGAAAACAATTAGAACAGAGAGAAAAATGCACATAAAAGGGAAGAAACAAGTGAGTAGGGGATAGGGGTAAAACATTTTTTTTTTTTTTTTTAACAAGTAGATACTTTTGAAGGAGGGAGGAAAAGGAAAATTTGACTTTCATCATCAGAAACTTCAGCCCCTAAGTACAACCAAGCAGAAGCAGAGTCAGTGAAGTACAATAGAGTACATTAAAGCACCATCCCTTACATTTCCTTTTTATTTTGTTTTTATTCCTTCCTCCTGTTCCTGAGGCACAAGGAGTCACAAAGTGCAGTGCATAAAGAATAAGACTGCTGTATTCCCATCAATTCCTGAGATGGTAGCCTCAGGAGAGTAAAAGCACTTTGATCACCTAATCAGATTGAAAGCATACACATAATATAAAGTGCACGGGATAGAAGAAGAAAGCAGAGAGTGCTCTTTTGCCCCCAAAATTACCTGACAGGAACCAACACCCCACTGAGTCAAGACACCCTCCCCTCCTTTCCCGCTGCCCTATATACAGAGGACAGATAATAGAAGAAAGAGCCACTGAACTTTTTTGTCTTTTTATGTGCTTAAAAAAACAAACAAAAAAAAAAAAAACATATTGCCACCATCTTCCTGAACCCATCCACCTGACCCAAGTTTCTGGCTATACTCTCCCCCCCTTTTCCCGCTGCCTGTTGTGACAGCGGGTCATATCCCATTAACCCTGCCCGTGATCGCCCTGTGAGGGCAACCTCCCTGGGGAGAGTATTTGGGGTAGCCTGTGTATCTGTTTAAAAAAACCACAAGAGTTGAGATCAGGCAAGTCTCCTATCAAACAGAAGGCTACGCCAACAGACAAGAATACCTGACCTTAATGGAGATATGTTTTCAAAAGGTCCCTCAGGTCCGAAAAGAACAATGAAAGAGCATTTCCAGCAATCCCGTAGAGAGCAGGAGCACTGTTTGGAAGATGACCTCTCTGATTCAACCTGCCACTCAGAGCCAAGTATTGGGAGAGATTCTTCAACCACCTCACAACCTGCAAGCTTGGCAGACATTGCCAACGCCAATAACAACATGATGATTCAGATAAAAACCATGTTGACCTCACATCATGAATCCATATGCAAGAGGTTTGATAAATCATGCTCTGACTTGAGAAGAGATATTGCTGCAATTGGTGAACGCACCGACACTTTGGAGCGCAAACAAGAGGACCTCAGTCGACCATACCAACCTTATTTCTTACTCGGAAGTCCTGGCGGGCCAAATTTCTGTGTTAGAGTCCAAACTCGCAGACTTAGACCATTCCAGGCGCAACAATGTTCGCCTCAGGGGCATCCTTGAAAGTGTTCTCCCAAAGGACTTACAAACCTACTTGCAAGAAGTTTTTACAGCTGTACTAGGGCCTTTGAAAGATCCTGAATCCCTCATCGATAGAGCCCACAGAGCTGTTAGACCGAGAGCTATCTCTAATGACAAACCGAGAGATGTGGTGGTGAGACTCCATTATTTCACATTTAGAGAAAAATTCCTTAGAGCAGTTAACTCAGGGTCACTGACCCCCACAAAGTTCAACACGCTACAAATCTTTCCTGATCTCTCACCTCATACCCTCCAACAAAGGAAAGCATACCGGGACTTTACTAGAATCCTTAGGAGTAAGGACATTAAGTACAGGTGGGGCTTTCCGGTACGTCTTTTTGTAACCAAAGATGATCTGCAACACATTATCACTTCCCCGGAACAAGCCAGAAACCTTCTCTCGAAATGGGATCTTCTGCCAGATAGAACTCCAACCTCTTCTTCTAAAACCCCTTCTGGAGATTTGAGAGCGGAGGCCCCGCCGTGGAATCAGCTTCCCCAAGGGACTCCAAGATGGCCCCTCAGCGGTCCCTATCCAAGGAGCCCCCATCACTAGATTCAAATTCTACCCTGTAATAGACTGATTCACCTCGGAGTGGGGACTGCTACTCTATGGTCCTTTGCGGCTGGGAAGCTCTTATTTTAACCCTCCCAATGTTTTCTCTTTGGAACATTTACCAACCAAAGCTTCAAATGAAGGCAGATCATAACCTACCTGCTTCAGAGGAGGGACATAAGTTAATATATTGATATTATAAGTACTATGTCTATATTTAGCCTTCCAATATCTCAGGGGTATATCCCCAGCAAGATCCCATCTCTTAAAAATAGACCCAAGACTGAGACTTGATCTTTTACTTTCCCCATTTAGAAGGTTATTTTTCATATTTGAAGGGCAGTCATGCTTGGTCCTCTAAAAGTTCTATATGTTCTCTTAACAATTCTAGTTTAGCTGAATTATAGTCAAATTTCAAACAGTTAGATGATGTTGTTTTTCTACATTTAATATTTTAATTATCAGCCTATTTAGTCATTATATACCGCTATCGAATCTGTTACATGAGATTCACTTCACATGATATATAGATGGCCAGATGTGAGCTACTTGACACTGCAACCTTATTTTATTATTTATCTCATATTACATTTATCAGGCGATAAAGGATGATGTAAAGAGCCACACATACAATGAGGACTATTGTTGCAGAATGTGGATAGGTTTTTTGTTGATTGCTCACTGTTATTTCTAATCTGTACATACAAGTGTGTCTATTACATTGCTAATGTCCCCTCATATGTACATCTATGTAATGCAATTGTTAGGGGCAATTCTGTACCTGACTTTCATTGTATCTATGGTTTGTATAATTGCACAGTATGTTAAACTCCTAATAAGCCACCATACTATAGTTGATATTTCTACTCTACATGGCAGTAATAAGGTCTGATGATTCTTCCGAACGGGGAATTTAATAACCCTATAGTTACCTTCGGTAGCTATTTAGCAGCTGAAAA
>NC_069503.1:584839930-584952731 GCF_027579735.1 Bombina bombina | reverse complement strand
ACCGTAACATGTAATTCTACTGTTTCATAAAAGGGCGCCTTCCCCTTTTTATCTAAATGTACAAGAGTCTTTCAACCCCCCCATCTGGGGTCAAAACCTGTATAAATACTAGGCATCTAGCCTTTAATAAATGACATTCTGTTTTAAACCTGAAACTGGCTGGGTTGTGAATTGCTGATTCCCTATGCAGGACATTGTTCATCTGGTATTAACCCTTGGTACACTGTTGGTACCGTAACACTATCTATCTCTATCTATCCCTAGACCTATCTTTCTCTATCACTATCTCTGTCTATCTCTATCTATTTCTATCACTATTTATCTCTATCTATCTCTATCTTTCTCTCTCTCTCTATCTATCTCTATCAATCTCTGTCTCCATCTATCTCTATCTTTATGAATCTCTATAGAGAAAAATAGTGAAAAAAATAGATAGAGATAGAGATATAGATAGATAGATAGATATAGATCTATCTATCTATCAATCAATCTATATCTATCTATCTCTATCTATCTCTATATATCTCTATCCATCTCTGATTGATTGATAGCTAGATAGATCTATATCTATCTATATCTATCTCTATCTCTATCTATTTTTTTCACTATTTTTCTCTATAGAGATTCATAAAGATAGAGATAGATGGAGACAGAGATTGATAGAGATAGATAGAGAGAGCGAGAAAGATAGAGATAGATAGAGATAAATAGTGATAGAAATAGATAGAGATAGACAGAGATAGTGATAGAGAAAGATAGGTCTAGGGATAGATAGAGATAGATAGAGATTGCTATAGATAGAGATAGTTGGAGATAGATAAAAATAGATAGAGATAGATTGAGATAGATAGTGATAGTTGGAGATAGATAAATTAAAATAGATAGAGGTAGATAGAGAGAGATTGAGATAGAGAGAGATAGATGGGGATAGATAGAGATAGATAGAGATACACATAGTGATACATAGTGATACAGATATATGGAGATAGATAGAGATAGATAGATATATAAATCTATAGATATGGATAGAGATAGATAAAAATAGAGATTGAAATTTATAGAGATAGATATAGATAGATATAGATAGATTGGGATATAGATAGATAGAGATAGATAGAGAGTAAGAAATATAGAGATAGAGATAGATAAATAGAGATAGAGAAAGAGATAGATAGAGATAGAGATAGATAGAGAAAGATAGATAGATATAGTAAGATAGAGATAGATAGAGATAGAGATAGATAAAGATAGTGATAGAGATAGCTAGAGATTGAGATCAATATAGATAGATAGAGATAGATTGATATAGATAAAAAATAGATATAGATAGATAGATAGATAGATATTGAGATAGATAGAGCTAGAGATAAATAGAGATAGATTGAGATAGAGAGAAAAAAGACATAGATAGAGCTAGATAAAGATAGAGAAAGATAGAGACACAAATAGAAATAGAGATACAGATAGAGATAGATGGAGAAAGACAGAGATAGAAATAGGTAGAGATGGATAGAAATATATAGAGATAGGTATAATAGTTAGAGATAGATAGATAGATAGATAGATAGATAGATAGATAGAGATAGAGATAGATAGAGATAGAGATACAAAGAGATAGAGATAGATAGAGATAGAGAAAGGTAGAGATAGATAGAGATAAATAGTGAACAATAGAGATAGAAATAGATAGAGATAGAGATTGCAATATTGATAGCTAGAGATAGAGATAGTCAGATAAAGAGATAGATAGAGAAAGATAGAGATAGATAGAGAAAGATAGAGACAGATAGATAGATAGATAGATAGATGGATAGATAGATAGATAGATAGATAGATATAGAAATAGATGGAGATAGAGATAGATAGATATAGATAGTGATAAAAATTTTAGCTAGAGATTGAGATCGAAAGAGATAGATTGAGATAGAGAAAGGTAGAGATAGATAGATTGAGATAGATAGAGATAAAAAGAGATAGAGATAGAAAGATAGCGATAGATGGAGACAGAGATTGATAGAGATAGATAGAGATAGAGAAAGGTAGAGATAGATAGAGATAGATAGATAGATATAGATAGTGAACAATAGAGATAGATATAGATAGGTAGAGAGAGAGATAAAGATAAATACAGATAGAGAGAGATAGATGGAGATAGAGATAGATGGCGATAGAAATAGAGATAGAGATAGAGATATATAGAAATAACAATAGATAGAGGTAGATAGAGTTACAGATAGATAGAGAAATAGAGATAGAGATAGAGATAGATAGATAGATAGATAGATAGATACAGATAGAGATAAAGATACAGATAGAAATATAGATATAGAGATAGATAGATAGATAGATAGATAGATAGATATAGATTTATATATATATTTAGATAAAATATATAAATAGATAGATAGATAGATAGTGAACAATAGAGATAGATAGAGATAGATAAGGATGGATATATATAGAGATAGATAGATAAATAGATAGATAGAGATAGGTAGAGATAGATAAAGATAGAGAGAGTTGGAGATAGAAATAGAGATAGCAATAGATAGAGAAAGATAGATAGAGATACAGATAAAAAGAAAAATAGAGATAGATCGGTAGATAGATAGATACAGATACATATAGAGATACAGATAGAGATAGATAGAAATAGAGATATAGTGATAGATAGAGACAGATAGTGAAAAATAGATATAGATAGAGATAGATAGAGATAGGTAGAGATAGATAAAGATAGATAGCGATAGAGATAAATAGACATAGAGATAGATAGAGATGGAGAGAGGTAGATAGAGATAGACATATATGGAGATAGAAATAGAGATAGATAGAGATAAAGATAGATACAGATAGAGATAGATATACATAGAGATATAGAGATAGATAGAGAAAGATAGGGAAAAAAGAGATAGAGATGGATAGAGATAGATAGAGATAGATAGATATAGATAGAAGAAATAGATTGATAGATAGATCTATATCTATCTATCTATCTCTTCTATCTATATCTATCTCTAGAGATAGATCGGTAGATAGATAGATACAGATACATATAGAGATACAGATAGAGATAGATAGAAATAGAGATATAGTGATAGATAGAGACAGATAGTGAAAAATAGATAAATATAGAGATAGGTAGAGATAGATAAAGATAGATAGCGATAGAGATAAATAGACATAGAGATAGATAGAGATAAATAGAGATGGAGAGAGGTAGATGGATATAGACATATATGGAGATAGAAATATATGGAGATAGAAATAGAGATAGAGATAAAGATAGATAGAGATAGATATACATAGAGATATAGAGATAGAGAAAGATAGGGAAAAAAGAGATAGAGATGGATAGAGATAGATAGATAGATATAGATAGAAGATATAAATCGATACATAGATCTATATCTATCTATCTCTTCTATCCATATCTATCTCTATCTCTATCTATTTTTTTCACTATTTTTCTCTATAGAGATTCATAAAGATAGAGATAGATGGAGACAGAGATTGATAAAGATAGATAGAGAGAGAGAGAGAGAGAGAGAGAGAGAGAAAGATAGAGATAGATAGAGATATAGATAAATAGTGATAGAGATAGACAGAGATAGTGATAGAGATAGATAGGTCTAGGGATAGATAGAGATAGATAGAGATTGAGATAGATAGAGATAGTTGGAGATAGATAGATAAACATAGATAGAGATAGATAGAGGTAGATAGAGAGAGATTGAGATAGAGAGAGATAGATTGGGAAAGATAAAGATAGAGATATAAAGAGATATAGATACACATAGAGATAGATATATATGGAGTTAGATAGAGATAGCTATAGAAATGGATAGAGATGGATAGAGATAGATACAAATAGAGATTGAAATATATAGAGATAGATAGATAGATATAGATAGATTGGGATATAGATAGAGAGTAAGAAAGATAGAGATAGAGATAAATAGAGATAGAGAAAGAGATAGATAAATATAGAGATAGATAAAGGTAGATAGATATAGAAAGATAGAGATAGAGAGAGATGGAGATAGATAAAGATAGTGATAGAGATATCTAGAGATTGAGATCGACAGAGATAGAGATAGATCGATATAGATAAAAAATAGATAGAGATAGATAGATAGATAGATAGATAGATAGATATTGAGATAGATAGAGATAAATAGAGATACATTGAAATAGAAAAAAAGACATAGATAGAGCTAGAGAAAGATAGAGAAAGATAGAGATACAGATAGAAATAGAGAGATAGATAGAGAAAGATAGAGATAGACAGAGATAGAGATAGGTAGAGATGGATAGAAATATATAGAGATAGGTATAATAGGTAGAGGTAGATAGATTGAGATAGAGATAGATAGAGATAGAGATAAAAAGAGATAGTTAGAGATAGAAAGAGATAGAGAAAGGTAGATATAGATAGAGATATACAGAGATAAATAGTGAACAATAGAGATAGAAAGAGATAGAGATAGAGATTGCAATATTGATAGCTAGAGATAGAGATAGTCAGATATAGAGATAGATAAAGATAGTGATAGATAGAGATAGCAATAGATATAGCGTTAGAGATAGATAGAGATGGATATATAGGGATAAAGATAAAGAGATAGGTAGAGATGGACAGTGATAGAAAGAGAGAGAAAGATTTAGATAGAAATATAGATAGATAGAAATAGATAGCGATATTGACAGATAGAGATAGTCAGAGATCTAGATACAGATAGCGATAGATAGAGGTAGAGGTTGATATATATATAGCGATAGATATAGACAGAGATAGATAGATAGATAGATAGATAGATAGATAGATAAAGATAGAGATAAATAATGAGATAGGTAGAGATAGACAGTGATAGAAAGAGAAAGACTTAGATAGAAATAGAGATAGATAGAGATAGATAGCGATATTGATAGATAGAAATAGAGCTAGTCAGAGATAGAGAAAGCGATAGATAGAGGTAGAGATATATAGATATAGCGATAAAAATAGATAGAGATAGATAGATAGATAGATAGATAGGGATAGAGATAGATAAAGAGATAGGTAGAGATAGACAGTGATAGAGACGTAGATAGAAATAGAGATAGATAGAGATCAATAGCGATAGAGATAGATAGAAATAGTCAGATATAGAGATAGATAGAGATAGTGATAGATAGAGATAGCGATAGATATAGCGCTAGAGATAGATAGAGATGGATAGATAGGGATAAAGATAAAGAGATAGGTAGAGATAGACAGTGATAGAGTTTTAGATAGAACTAGAGATAGATAGAGATCAATAGTGATAGAGATAGATAGAGATAGTCAGAGATCGAGATAGCCAGAGACCGAGATAGAGATAGATAGCGATAGATAGATGGAGGTAGCAAAATATAGAGATACAGATTGATAGCGATAGAAATAGATAGTGAAAGAGACAGATAGTGATAGATAGAGATAGATAGATACAGAGAAAGATAGAGATAGAAAGAGATTGATAGAGAAAGAGAGAGAAGATAAAAATATATGTATAAAAATAGAGATAGAAAGAGAGAGAAATATACAGAGATAGAGACAGATAGAGATAGAGATATAGAAACATATACAGATACATATAGATACAGATAGATAGAGATAGATAGAGACAGATATAGAGAAATATATAGAAAGAGATAGGTAGAGATGGACAGTGATAGAGAGAGAAAGATTTAGATAGAAATATAGATAGATAGAAATAGATAGCGATATTGACAGATAGAAATAGATAGCGATATTGACAGATAGAGATAGATAGAGATAGTCAGAGATCTAGATAGAGATAGCGAATGATAGAGGTAGAGGTTGATATATATATAGCGATAGATATAGATAGAGATAGATAGATAAAGATAGAGATAAATAATGAGATAGGTAGAGATAGACAGTGATAGAAAGAGAAAGACTTAGATAGAAATAGAGATAGATAGAGATAGATAGCGATATTGATAGATAGAAATAGAGCTAGTCAGATATAGAGAAAGCGATAGATAGAGGTAGAGATATATAGATATAGCGATAAAAATAGATAGAGATAGATAGATAGATAGATAGATAGGGATAGAGATAGATAAAGAGATAGGTAGAGATAGACAGTGATAGAGATTTAGATAGAAATAGAGATAGATAGAGATCAATAGCGATAGAGATAGATAGAGATAGTCAGAGATCGAGATAGATAGAGATAGTGATAGATAGAGATAGCGATAGATATAGCGCTAGAGATAGATAGAGATGGATAGATAGGGATAAAGATAAAGAGATAGGTAGAGATAGACAGTGATAGAAAAAGAGAGAAAGTTTTAGATAGAAATATAGATAGATAGAGATAGATAGAGATAGATAGAGATAGTCAGAGATAGATAAAGATAGTGATAGATAGAGATAGTGATAGATAGAGGTTGCAATAAATAGAGGTAGAGATAGATAGATAGATAGATATAGCGATAGATAGAGATAGATAGATAGATAGATAGATAGAGATAGATAATGAGATAGGTAGAGATAGACAGTGATAGAAAGAGAGAGAAAGATTTAGATAGAAATAGAGATAGATAGAGATAGCAATATTGATAGATAGAAATAGAGATAGTCAGAGATAGAGATAGCGATAGATAGAGGTAGAGATAGATATTGCACTAAAATAGATAGAGATAGATAGATGATAGATAGATAGATAGATAGATAGATAGGGATAGAGATAGATAAAGAGATAGGTAGAGATAGACAGTGATAGAGATTAAGATAGAAATAGAGATAGATAGAGATCGATAGCGATAGAGATAGCGATATTGATAAATAGAGATAGCCAGAGACAGAGATAGATAGAGATAGATATAGATAGCGATAGATAGATGGAGGTAGCAAAATATAGAGATACAGATTGATAGAGATAGAAATAGATAGTGAAAGAGACAGATAGTGATAGATAGAGATAGATAGATACAGAGAAAGATAGAGATAGAAAGAGATTGATAGATAGAGAAAGAGAGAGAAGAAGATAAAAATATATGTATAAAAATAGAGATAGAAAGAGAGAGAAATATACAGAGATAGAGACAGATAGAGATAGAGATATAGAAACATATACAGATAGATATAGATACAGATAGATAGAGATGCAGATAGAGATGGATAGAGACAGATATAGAGAAATATATAGATAGAGATAGGTAGAGAAAGATAGTGATATAAAGAGATAGAGATAGATGGATAGAGATTAATAGAGATAGAGAGAGAAAGAGTTAGATAGAAATAGAGATAGATAATGATAGAGATAGATAGAGATAGATAGAGATAGTCAGAGATAGATATAGATAGAGATAGTGATAGTGATAGATAGAGATAGCGATATATAGATGGAGGTAGCGAAATATAGAGATACAGAATCAGATCAATAGAGATAAATAGAGAATGAGAAAGATATTGATAGATAGAGATAGATAAATATAGAGCAATAGAGATAGAGATTGAGATATATAGAGATAGACAGAGATAGATAGATAGATAGATAGATAGAAAGATAGATAGATAGATACTGTAGATAGGGAAAGAAAGAGATAGATAGCGATAGATAGAGATAGATAGAGATACAGATATAAATAGAGATACAGATAGAGATATATAGAGATAGACAGAAAAATATAAAGATAGATAGAGAGAGCTAGAGATAGGTAGAGATTGATAGATAGAGATAGATAGAAATAGATAGAAATGGATAGAGATGGATAGAGATACATAGAAATAGAGATAGAGAAAGATAAAAATAGAGATTAATATATATATATATATAATAGATAGAGATAGATGTAGATATAGATAGATATAGATACAAAGAGATAGAGATAGAGATAGATATAGATATAGATAGATATAAAGATAAATAAAGAGGTAAAGATAGATATAGATAGCGATAGATAGAAATAGATCTATATAGAGATAGATAGAGAAAGATAGATAGTGATAAATAGAGATAGATAGAAATAGATGGAGATAGATATATAAATATAAAGAGATAGATAGAAATAGATAGAGATACAGATAGATAGAGATAGAAATAGATACAAATAGAGATAGGAATACATAGGGATAGATTGAGTTAGATAGGGATAGAGATTGATAGAGTTAGATAGAGATACATAGCGATAGATAGAGATAGAAAGAGATAGACAGAGAAAGAAATAATTGGATATAAATAGAGATAGATATAGATATTTAAAGAGATAGAGATAGCGATATTAATAGATAAAGATAGATTGAAATAGATAAAGATCTATTATAGAGATCTATAAAGATAAATAGAGTTAGATAGACAGAGATAGATAGAGATAATGATAGATAAAGATAGCAACAGATAGATAGAGATAGAAATAGAGATAGATAGACATAGAGATAGATAGAGATAGTGATAGCTAGTGATAGATAGATAGATAAAGATAGCGACAGATAGAGATAGATAGAAATAGTGATGTCATGATCCGATCAATGCGGTGTCGCAGCGGCTCCCGGATCCCTCTCTATACTTGCACGTCACGTTGCCTAGCACCTCCGGTTTCGGGCCTCTGTTGGGCGCCTCCGATCTCGGGCCTCTGGTGGGTGCCTCCGGTCTCAGGTCTCTGGTGGGCACCTCCGGTCTCGGGCCTCTGGTGGGTGCCTCCAGTCTCAGGCCTCTGGTGGGTGCCTCCATTCACGGGCCTCTAGTAGAAGCCTCATAGGAAAAGAATTTAGTTAAACTGTATCAACTCTATACCAGATTAACAGCCTCCCTTACTGGTGGAATCTCTCACAAATAATTCCACAGTGTACAATACGTTGATGTGTGGGTTCGTAGGGGGCGCCTAAGGCAATCTGGTTATAGACAATTAATTGTATTGATAGATAAAATTTTACATTTCTAAATTGTTGAATTAATGGGTAATGTATAATGGTTAATATATATACAAGAATATCTGAATTGATAATGGGATAATAAACTAAATCAACTACTCGAAAAAAATTAAACCAATTGAAAAAACACTCTAATGTGCACTATTCAATTGTGTATGTGAAACCTTCAAAAACTTATACTTATAAAGTTTAAACCAAAAATTAAAAATGAATTGAATATGGGTTTTATAACCACAAGTGCAGACAAAATATATATAAATGAAAAAAATATAATAATAATAAAATGTTAAAAAGAATCAAAAGTGTTCAAAGTGGGTCAGTGTGGTGTGTATTCCTATAAACTGATCCGATATCAAGCTATGGGGTAGTATCCACGCGTATCGGCTCTTGCAAGCCTTTATCAAGAGAAAATTTGAACCAGCTCCCAGGACCTTTATCATCATAACACCTGCCGTAATATATAGCATTTACGGAGGGACTTTGGTGTATGAACGAGAGGAGCGATAAACAAACTGTCAGAGTCTAATTCAAAAGTGCGCGCACTCACAGACATTTGGACACCACCGGTTGGTCACTGGTACCCATGTGATCAAACATCCAGTTTGGAAACAAAGTAACGGCTAAAGGACGCCGCAGTGAGAGAGGACAGAAAATCAATACATATTGCCGAAGGATATACTTAAGGTGAAGTGAATACAATTGCCTAAACATCGGCTACAATTACAACATTAAAGGGACAGTACACTGTAAAATTGTTTTTCCATAAATGTATTTTAAATGACTTGTTATACCAACTGCAGAGTAAAAAATATTTGAGAAATTGCATTTTCAGGTTTATTTGTGTATCTGAAGTAGCTGGTTTTGTGCTTTGATACCACAGCCTATTACAATGGGTTGAGCTTCAGGTAATATCAGATCTCATTATGTTATCACTTTCATGTACACAGACTTGCTTCCTTATCTTATATTTGTCTGGAACACCAAAGCTCAATACATAGAGAGAACAATGGAAAATTATCATTTTATTACTTAACTATCCTGCACCCCACTGAGGGTGTAATCTCTTCTGCTGGCTGTGTTTACTTAGGCTTGTCAATAGCATATACGCCAGTATCAAAACTTTCAGTATAGGTTGGGAAACCACAAGCTAAATTAGCTATTTCAAATGCTGAAATATGAGTAAAGGAGCTACTTGCAACCAATTTAATACACTCTAGCAGGTAAAAAGGATCATTGGGAATAATTTAAAGGGGAGAAAGTTTTTGGGTGAACTGTCCTGTTACGGTACCAACTGTGTACCAAGGGTTAACCCCAGATGAACAATGTCCTGCATAGACAATCAGCAATTCACAACCCAGCCAGTTTCAGGTTTAAAACAGAATGACAACTTTATTTGAAGGCAGCACACAGATTTATACAGGTTTTTGACCCCCCCCCTCAGATGGGGGTTGTACATTAGATAAAAGGGAGAAGCGCCCTTGACATGATACAATAGAATTATATTACTTAAATACTTTACTTAGGCAGATAACAACTTAAACACATTTGGCTTGTCTTATCACCTAGCGTCTGTTCTATGAGGGTGATTAAACAATGGCCTGTTTATTACTTAAATGTAATTATAGCACACAATAGCTGAGGCCAGAAAACCTGTCTTTAGAAATTAGATTCTTAAAGCTAAACACAGTTAACTCTTTCAGTCCTGACAGAAGGGTCTGTCACATAGCTCCCCCCTTGTGGAACACTCCGGCAGACCCGGCTTGACCCTTTTGCGGGTCAACCTGGGGATGACCGGACTAGGAGGTGGTAGGCATGTCAGTTTGCTGGGACAATCCATTTGTATTCCCGTTATGAGAGAGAATCCCTGTCTGTATAAAGAAGGGTTCAACTTCCTCAGTGCCCAGACTAGGGCTAAACAGTCCTTCAAAATCCCATCAGCTTCTTTACGAGTTTTCTGTACCTGCTCTTTATAGGTATCCACAATCCCTTCATACTGACATAGGGTGCCCTTGAGTTGCTGCACCTCACTATGAGCCAGCGTCAGCTTCTCCTCAAGTGTCGCTAAGTTTGTCTTTAATGTTTCATGTCCCACTCTCAAGCTGGTGTTTTCTGCAGTCTGTCGGTGCAGCTTGTCTAGCAGAGATTCACGTTCTAAACGTGCTTTTTCCTCTGCGCTCCTCTTCTCCTTCATCAGCGCATTGTAACGGGACTTCCACGTATCAATAGCGGATAGAGATTTACTGAGCTCAGCGTCCTGGGGCTTAGCAGCAGGGGGGTCAGTCTCTGCTGCATGGATCTGAGCACGGGTAGTCACAGGGTTAACATCAGCGGGACCCATGGGAGCATAGGCAGAAACAAGGGGAGCCAAGTCATTTCCAAGAAGAACATCAGCAGGTAAGTCCTTCTTGACCCCCACATTCACAGGTCTAGCACCCACTCCCCAATCCAAATGTACCCTGGCAACAGGTAGGCTGAACACATCGCCCCCTGCTACCCTCACAGCCACAGTGTCTCCAGTGTACTGTTTCTCAGACACCAAGTTCTTTTGAAGCAAGGTCATGGTAGCACCAGTATCCCGTAGACCACTGACCTTCTTCCCATTCACTTTAACCAGTTGCCGGTTATTCCGGTGGGCAGCTTGCACAAGGTCTGCCTCATGTAGGATGCTCCAGCATTCTTGCGCCTCTACGTAGCGGGCCGCAGGCTGAGAGTTACATGGAATTCCGCCGGCGGGTCTTCTCCAGGACTGTGCTTGGTTCGCTGCATTTAGGGGACACTCTGGTCTTTTGTGCCCTAGTTGCTTACATCCAAAGCACCAAATAGGCTGTGAGTAGCCCCGTGAATTGAACCAGGCTCTCTGAGGGTAGTTCGTGGCCGGAGGCCGTGTGGTATAGCGGTGCGCCGGGGATTGGTAACTGGCAGCTGCTGGGGTGACTGGGGGTCTGTACTCCACTCTAGCAGGGGGCTTAGTGGTAGCAGTGTCCAGTTTGCGGGCATCCATATACTCATCTGCCAGGCGAGCAGCTTCATGCAGGGTGGAGGGTTTACGGTCCCGAACCCACTCTCTAACTCCTGCTGATAACTTGTCAAAGAAATGTTCCAACAGGAATAGCTGCAGCACCTCTTCCCCAGATACGGCTTGGCACCCCGCTATCCAGTGAGCTGCTGTGCGGTGCACCTTACATGCCCACTCAACGTAGGAATCACCAGCTAATTTAACAGTGTCTCTGAACCGCCTCCGGTATGCCTCCGGTGTAACCGCATACCTGGAGAGCAGAGCCTCTTTCACAGTATTATAATCCCCAACCTCCTCATCTGGAATGGCCCGAAAAGCCTCACTGGCCCGGCCGGATAATTTTCCGGATAATATCGTGACCCAGTCCTCTGCGGGTACCTTGTGTAGTGCACATTGCCTCTCAAAATCCGCAAGGAACCCATCAATCTCTCCTTCTGTTTCCAAGAAGTTTTTAAAAGCTGCAAAATTTACTTTTCTCTTTTCCACTTGGGCTGCTGCAGCGCTGCTTTGGCGAAGTAGGTTGGCCTCCACAGCTGCTATGACCCGGTCGATAATTTCCGCAGATGGGTTGGGGCCATAATATGCCAGTCTTATTTTAACCGCCCGATCAAAGCTTGCTTCTTCAGGGGTTCTGTCTGATATGCTGGGCCCATTGGTTCCTTCTGTCCCTGGTACTCTTTCCATCTTAGTCAGTATTGTAATAATCCCCCTCTTCCTGAGGTTACTGGCATGTGTAGTTGCTCTTCTGGGCGATAAGGTTCATTCCGTCGCTTGCCACCAATGTTACGGTACCAACTGTGTACCAAGGGTTAACCCCAGATGAACAATGTCCTGCATAGACAATCAGCAATTCACAACCCAGCCAGTTTCAGGTTTAAAACAGAATGACAACTTTATTTGAAGGCAGCACACAGATTTATACAGGTTTTTGACCCCCCCCTCAGATGGGGGTTGTACATTAGATAAAAGGGAGAAGCGCCCTTGACATGATACAATAGAATTATATTACTTAAATACTTTACTTAGGCAGATAACAACTTAAACACATTTGGCTTGTCTTATCACCTAGCGTCTGTTCTATGAGGGTGATTAAACAATGGCCTGTTTATTACTTAAATGTAATTATAGCACACAATAGCTGAGGCCAGAAAACCTGTCTTTAGAAATTAGATTCTTAAAGCTAAACACAGTTAACTCTTTCAGTCCTGACAGAAGGGTCTGTCACATGTCCCTTTAAGACTGGCAACATACCTATCTTTCCTATCGGTAACTAAATATTGTGACAGACCCTTCTGTCAGGACTGAAGGAGTTAATTGTGTTTAGCTAAGAAACTAATTTCTAAAGACAGAGTTGCTGGCTCCAGCTATAATCTAATTAGTGCTAAGCATTCTATTGTTTGATCACCTCCAGAGAGAAAACGCCTAAGTGATAAGAAGGGCCAAGAGTGTCTTGTGGTTGAAGTGTTTAAGTAATATAATTCTATTGTATCATGTCAAAGAGCTTGTTCCCTCCATGTAATGTACAACAGCCTTTCAACCCCCATCTGGGGGGGGGGGGGGTCAGACCTGCATAAATACTAGGCATAGCCTTTTAATAAATGTCATTCTGTTTTAAACCTGAAAACTGGCTGGGTTGTGAATTGCTGATTCCCTATGCAGGACATTGTTCATCTGATATTAACCTTGGTACACTGTTGGTACCGTAACAATTGGTGGCAAGCGACGGAATGAACCTTATCGCCCAGAAGAGCAACTACACAAGCCAGTAACCTCAGGAAGAGGGGGATTATTACAATACTGACTAAGATGGAAAGAGTACCAGGGACAGAAGGAACCAATTGGCCCAGCATATCAGACAGAACCCCTGAAGAAGCAAGCTTTGATCGGGCGGTTAAAATAAGACTGGCATATTATGGCCCCAACCCATCTGCGGAAATTATCGACCGGGTCATAGCAGCTGTGGAGGCCAACCTACTTCGCCAAAGCAGCGCTGCAGCAGCCCAAGTGGAAAAGAGAAAAGTAAATTTTGCAGCTTTTAAAAACTTCCTGGAAACAGAAGGAGAGATTGATGGGTTCCTTGCGGATTTTGAGAGGCAATGTGCACTACACAAGGTACCCGCAGAGGACTGGGTCACGATATTATCCGGAAAATTATCCGGCCGGGCCAGTGAGGCTTTTCGGGCCATTCCAGATGAGGAGGTTGGGTATTATAATACTGTGAAAGAGGCTCTGCTCTTCAGGTATGCGGTTACACCGGAGGCATACCGGAGGCGGTTCAGAGACACTGTTAAATTAGCTGGTGATTCCTACGTTGAGTGGGCATGTAAGGTGCACCGCACAGCAGCTCACTGGATAGCGGGGTGCCAAGCCGTATCTGGGGAAGAGGTGCTGCAGCTATTCCTGTTGTAACATTGCTTTGACAAGTTATCAGCAGGAGTTAGAGAGTGGGTTCGGGACCGTAAACCCTCCACCCTGCATGAAGCTGCTCGCCTGGCAGATGAGTATATGGATGCCTGCAAACTGGACACTGCTACCACTAAGCCCCCTGCTAGAGTGGAGTACAGACCCCCAGTCACCCCAGCAGCTGCCAGTTACCAACCCCCGGCGCACCGCTATACCACACGGCCTCCGGCCACGAACTACCCTCAGAGAGCCCGGTTCAATTCACGGGGCTACTCACAGCCTATTTGGTGCTTTGGATGTAAGCAACTAGGGCACAAAAGACCAGAGTGTCCCCTAAATGCAGCGAACCAAGCACAGTCCTGGAGAAGACCCGCCGGCGGAATCCCACGTAACTCTCAGCCTGCGGCCCGCTACGTAGAGGCGCAAGAATGCTGGAGCATCCTACATGAGGCAGACCTTGTGCAAGCTGCCCACCGGAATAACCGGCAACTGGTTAAAGTGAATGGGAAGAAGGTCAGTGGTCTACGGGATACTGGTGCTACCATGACCTTGCTTCAAAAGAACTTGGTGTCTGAGAAACAGTACACTGGAGACACTGTGGCTGTGAGGGTAGCAGGGGGCGATGTGTTCAGCCTACCTGTTGCCAGGGTACATTTGGATTGGGGAGTGGGCGCTAGACCTGTGAATGTGGGGGTCAAGAAGGACTTACCTGCTGATGTTCTTCTTGGAAATGACTTGGCTCCCCTTGTTTCTGCCTATGCTCCCATGGGTCCCGCTGATGTTAACCCTGTGACTACCCGTGCTCAGATCCGTGCAGCAGAGACTGACCCCCCTGCTGCTAAGCCCCAGGACGCTGAGCTCAGTAAATCTCTATCCGCTATTGATACGTGGAAGTCCCGTTACAATGCGCTGATGAAGGAGAAGAGGAGCACAGAGGAAAAAGCACGTTTAGAACGTGAATCTCTGCTAAACAAGCTGCACCGACAGACTGCAGAAAACACCAGCTTGAGAGTGGGACATGAAACATTAAAGACAAACTTAGCGACACTTGAGGAGAAGCTGACGCTGGCTCATAGTGAGGTGCAGCAACTCAAGGGCACCCTATGTCAGTATGAAGGGATTGTGGATACCTATAAAGAGCAGGTACAGAAAACTTGTAAAGAAGCTGATGGGATTTTGAAGGACTGTTTAGCCCTAGTCTGGGCACTGAGGAAGTTGAACCCTTCTTTGTATGGACAGGAATTCTCTCTCATAACGGGAATACAGATGGATTGTCCTGGCAAACTGACATGCCTACCACCTCCTAGTCCTGTCATCCCCAGGTTGACCCGCCAAAGGGTCAAGCCGGGTCTGCCGGAGTGTTCCACAAGGGGGGAGATATGTGACAGACCCTTCTGTCAGGACTGAAGGAGTTAATTGTGTTTAGCTAAGAAACTAATTTCTAAAGACAGAGTTGCTGGCTCCAGCTATAATCTAATTAGTGCTAAGCATTCTATTGTTTGATCACCTCCAGAGAGAAAACGCCTAAGTGATAAGAAGGGCCAAGAGTGTCTTGTGGTTGAAGTGTTTAAGTAATATAATTCTATTGTATCATGTCAAAGGGCTTGTTCCCTCCATGTAATGTACAACAGCCTTTCAACCCCCATCTGGGGGGGGGGGGGTCAGACCTGCATAAATACTAGGCATAGCCTTTTAATAAATGTCATTCTGTTTTAAACCTGTGTGACAGACCCTTCTGTCAGGACTGAAGGAGTTAATTGTGTTTAGCTAAGAAACTAATTTCCAAAGACAGAGTTGCTGGCTCCAGCTATAATCTAATTAGTGCTAAGCATTCTATTGTTTGATCACCTCCAGAGAGAAAACGCCTAAGTGATAAGAAGGGCCAAGAGTGTCTTGTGGTTGAAGTGTTTAAGTAATATAATCCTATTGTATCATGTCAAAGGGCTTGTTCCCTCCATGTAATGTACAACAGCCTTTCAACCCCTATCTGGGGGGGGGGGGGGGGGTTCAGACCTGCATAAATACTAGGCATAGCCTTTTAATAAATATCATTCTGTTTTAAACCTGAAAACTGGCTTGGTTGGGAATTGCTGATTCCCTATGCAGGACATTGTTCATCTGGTATTAACCTTGGTATCCTGTTGGTACTGTAACATTGGTGGCAACGACGGAATGAACCTTATCGCCCAGAAGAGCAACTACACAAGCCAGTAACCTCAGGAAGAGGGGGATTATTACAATACTGACTAAGATGGAAAAGAGAAAAGTAAATTTTGCAGCTTTTAAAAACTTCCTGGAAACAGAAGGAGAGATTGATAGGTACCTTGCGGATTTTGAGAGGCAATGTGCACTACACAAGGTACCCGCAGAGGACTGGGTCACGATATTATCTGGAAAATTATCCGGCCGGGCCAGAGAGGCTTTTCGGGCCATTCCAGATGAGGAAGTCAGGGATTATAATACTGTAAAAGAGGCTCTGCTCTCCAGGTATGCGGTTACACCGGAGGCATACCGGAGGCGGTTCAGAGACACTGTTAAAGTAGCTGGAGATTCCTACCTTGAGTGGGCATGTAAGGTGCACCGCACAGCAGCTCACTGGATAGCGGGGTGCCAAGCCGTATCTGGGGAAGAGGTGCTGCAGCTATTCCTGTTGGAACATTGCTTCGACAAGTTACCCGCAGGAGTTCGAGAGTGGGTTCGGGACCGTAAACCCTCCACCCTGCAGGAAGCGGCTCGCTTGGCAGATGAGTATACGGATGCCCGCAAACTGGACACTGCTACCACTAAGCCCCCTGCTAGAGTGGAGTACAGACCCCCAGTCACCCCAGCAGCTGCCAGTTACCAAACCCCGGCGCACCGCTATACCACACGGCCTCCGGCCACGAACTACCCTCAGAGAGCCCTGTTCAATTTGCGGGGCTACTCACAACCGATTCGATGCTTTGGATGTAAGCAACTAGGGCACAAAAGACCAGAGTGTCCCCTAAACGCAGCGAACCAAGCGCAGTCCTGGAGAAGACCTGCCGGCGGAATCCCACGTAATCCTCAGCCTGCGGCCCGCTACGTAGAGGCGCAAGAATGCTGGAGCATCCTACATGAGGCAGACCTTGTGCAAGCTGCCCACCGGAATAACCGGCAACTGGTTAAAGTGAATGGGAAGAAGGTCAGTGGTCTACGGGATACAGGTGCTACCATGACCTTGCTTCAAAAGAACTTGGTGTCTGAGAAACAGTACACTGGAGACACTGTGGCTGTGAGGGTAGCAAGGGGCGATGTGTTCAGCCTACCTGTTGCCAGGGTACATTTGGATTGGGGAGTGGGCGCTAGACCTGTGAATGTGGGGGTCAAGAAGGACTTACCTGCTGATGTTCTTCTTGGAAATGACTTGGCCCCCCTTGTTTCTGCCTACGCTCCTATGGGTCCCGCTGATGTTAACTCTGTGACTACCCATGCCCAGATCCGTGCAGCAGAGACTGACCCACCTGCTGCTAAGCCCCAGGACGCTGAGCTCAGTAAATCTCTATCCGCTATTGATATGTGGAGGTCCCGTTACAATGCGCTGATGAAGGAGAAGAGGAGCGCAGAGGAAAAAGCACGTTTAGAACGTGAATCTCTGCTAGACAAGCTGCACCGACAGACTGCAGAAAACACCAGCTTGAGAGTGGGACATGAAACCTTAAAGACAAACTTAGCGACACTTGAGGAGAAGCTGACGCTGGCTCATAGTGAGGTGCAGCAACTCAAGGGCACCCTATGTCAGTATGAAGGGATTGTGGATACCTATAAAGAGCAGGTACAGAAAACTCGTAAAGAAGCTGATGGAATTTTGAAGGACTGTTTAGCCCTAGTCTGGGCACTGAGGAAGTTGAACCCTTCTTTGTATGGACAGGAATTCTCTTTTATAACGGGAATACAGATGGATTGTCCTGGCAAACTGACATGCCTACCACCTCCTAGTCCGGTCATCCCCAGGTTGACCCGCCAAAGGGTCAAGCCGGGTCTGCCGGAGTGTTCCACAACGGGGGAGATATGTGACAGACCCTTCTGTCAGGACTGAAGGAGTTAATTGTGTTTAGCTAAGAAACTAATTTCCAAAGACAGAGTTGCTGGCTCCAGCTATAATCTAATTAGTGCTAAGCATTCTATTGTTTGATCACCTCCAGAGAGAAAACGCCTAAGTGATAAGAAGGGCCAAGAGTGTCTTGTGGTTGAAGTGTTTAAGTAATATAATCCTATTGTATCATGTCAAAGGGCTTGTTCCCTCCATGTAATGTACAACAGCCTTTCAACCCCCATCTGGGGGGGGGGGGGGGGGTTCAGACCTGCATAAATACTAGGCATAGCCTTTTAATAAATATCATTCTGTTTTAAACCTGAAAACTGGCTTGGTTGTGAATTGCTGATTCCCTATGCAGGACATTGTTCATCTGGTATTAACCTTGGTATCCTGTTGGTACTGTAACAACCTGAAAACTGGCTGGGTTGTGAATTGCTGATTCCCTATGCAGGACATTGTTCATCTGATATTAACCTTGGTACACTGTTGGTACCGTAACAAATATTGTCCTTAGAAGTGAGCTCATTTGGGCGACAGAATCAGGACTAGTCTTACACTTTGATGTCTGGTTTCAAAGCGTCAGCATCCCATCAGACTATTTAATTTTTGGTCAGAGATTGACTTAATAGTGATATTATCTAGTGCATATAATATAGAGTGCTCATTTTTGTTTTGTATAAGTGGTATATAGAGGTATTTGTTATTAACTAATATTTAGAAGTTTTTGTTTTTTTTATCAATTGACACCGGTCTCATTATTTTTAATTGATGTTGTTTTTTATATTATCGCATTGCACATTAATTTTATTAAATATTATTATCTGCATTTCTAAGTACCCTGATTTTCATTTTATTTAATTTATTTATTTATTGGTCAGTATACTTATCTTTAGCTTGATATTTATAGCTTGATATTGGATCAGTTTATAGGAATACACACCACACTGACCAACTTTGAACACTTTTGATTCTTTTTAACATTTTATTATTATTATATTTTTTTCACTTATATATATTTTGTCTGCACTTGTGGTTATAAAAACCCATATTCAATTCATGTTTAATTAATTAAAGTATAAGGAGGTATTTTTGGAAGTTTTTGAAGGTTTCACATACACAATTGAATAGTGCACATTAGAGTGTTTTTTCAATTGGTTTAATTTTTTTCGAGTAATTGATTTAGTTTATTATCCCATTATCAATTCAGATATTCTTGTATATATATTAACCATTATACATTACCCATTAATTCAACAACTTAGAAATTAATTTTTTTTATCTATCAATACAATTAATTGTCTATAACCATATTGCCTTAGGCACCCCCCTACGAACCCACACATCAACGTATTGTACACTGTGGAATTATTTGTGAGAGATTCCACCAGTAAGGGAGGCTTTTAATCTGGTATAGAGTTGATACAGTTTAGCTAAATTCTTTTCCTATGAGGCTTCTACTAGAGGCCCGAGAACGGAGGCACCCACCAGAGGCCCGAGACCTGAGGAGCCTACCAGAGGCCTGAGACTGGAGGCACCCACCAGAGGCCTGAGATCGGAGGAGCCCAACAGAGGCCCGAGACCGGAGGCACCCACCAGAGGCCCGAGGCCAGAGGTGCCCACCAGAGGCCTGAGACTGGAGGCACCCACCAGAGGCCTGAGATCGGAGGAGCCCAACAGAGGCCCGAGACCGGAGGCACCCACCAGAGGCCCGAGGCCAGAGGTGCCCGACAGAGGCCCGTGACTGGAGGTGCCTACCAGAGGCCCGAGACCAGAGGCGCCCACCAGAGGCCTTAGTCTGGAGGTGCCCACCAGAGCCCCAAAACCGAAGGTGCCCACCAGAGGCCCAAGACCATAGGCGCCCACCAGAGGCCCGAGCCCAGAGGTGCCCAACAGAGGCCCATGGCTGGAGGTGCCTACCAGACGCCCGAGACCAGAGGCACCAACTAGAGGCTTGAGGCAGGAGGTAACAACCAGAGGCCCGAGGTGCCCACCAGTGGCCCAAGCCCGGAACTGCCCACCAGAGGCCCAAGACCGGAGGCGCCCACCAGAGGCCCGGGACAGCAGGAGCCCACCAGAGGCTCAAGGCAGGAGGTGCCCACCAGAGGCCTAAGTTGCCCAACAGAAGCCCATGACCAGAGGCACCCACCAGAGGCCTGAGAACGGAGGTGCCCACCAGAGGACAGAGGCGCCCAACAGAGGCCCAAGGCAGGAGGCACACACCAGAGGCCCGAGGTGCCCACCAGATCCCTGAGGCAGGAGGTTCCCACCAGAGGCCCAAGCCAAGAGGTGCCGACCAGAGGCCCGAGGCACCCACCAGAGGCCTGAGAACGTAGGTGACCACCAGAGGCCCGAGGCAGGAGGCGCCCACCAGAGGCACGAGGTACGTACCAGAAGACCGAGACCAGAGGAAAGCTCATAATCTAATTCGGCATATTGAAACCTACTTTTGTTTGTATATGTATTTGTTTGTATTTAAAGTTGAGGTGTTTACATGAGTACTGAATTATAGTTATGGTATGATGAGTGGACAATGGAACAGTTTTTCATCTTGAGCCCATTTCATATTTATTTTCCAGCCCTACTTTTGGTAATCTGCCTTGTTTAACGGAGAATGTGGATGGAAGGAGGAGGAGGTGAAGGGGCTTTCTGCCCGACCTCACTTTTAGAGTGGAGTCAGGTAGAAAGCCCAAAATCTAATTTGGCATATTGGAAGCCAAATTGGGAACCAAATTTGGGATAAAAAAAGAGGCAGGGTACTGAAAAGAAGGTTCCATGACAAGGCCCTTAAATGCAACCTGGCAAAAAATGTGTATCTTATATTATGACCATACAGAAGTGTTTGTATTTAAAGTTGAGGTGTTTACATGAGTATTGAATTATAGTTATGGTATGATGAGTGAACAATGTAACGGTCTTTCATCTTGAGCCCACTTCATATTTCTTTTCCGGCCCTACTTTTGGTAATCTGCCTTGTTTAATGGAGAATGTGGATGGAAGGAGGAGGAAGTAAAGGGGCTTTCTGCCCGACCTCACTTTTATAGAGGCGTCAGGTAGAAAGCCCATAATCTAGTTCAGCATAATGGGAGCCTAAATTTGGGATAAAAAAAGAGAGGCAGAGTACTGAAAAGTAGGTTCCATGAACGTGCCCTTAAATGCAAACTGGCACTGAATGTATATCTTATATTATGGCCATACAAAGTCTTTGTATTTAAAGTTGAGGTGTTTACATCAGTACTAAATTATAGTGATAGTATGAAGATAGTAGCGAACAGTATGAAGTAGTTATATAAAGTGGTAGATAGTTTGAAGAATTATTTGTGGATGAATGTGTGTCACACTCGGATGAGCGGGTTCAGGGATATGGATCTTATGCAAGGTGGTGGCAGGCTAAGGACTGTCTGGAATACTGAAAGGGGCAAGCGGTATGTGCTGCTTTCTGGAATTACCCCTATTAGGCATGCTTAAGTAACAGACAAGCAAGTTAGTTTATTACACTGGAACAGGAGAATTGGAGGCTGGAAGCAGGATAGGTAAGCAGGTGTGAACATACCAGAACTGGCATCTGAGGTAATGCCCACTGTAGGACCAGGAACAGGAGTGCAAACTTAGGCTGAAAGCAGGAGGCACCCACTGGAGGCCCAAGACCGGAGTCGCCCCCCAGAGGCCTGTGGCAGGAGGAGCCAACCAGAGGCCTAAGACCGGAGGCACCTACCAGAGGCCCGAGGCAGGGGGTTCCCATCAGAGACTAGAGGAAGAGGCACCCACCAGAGGCCTGAGGCAGGAGGCACCCACCAGAAGCAGGAGGTGCCCAACAGAGGCCCAAGGCACCCACCAAAGACCGGAGGCAGGAGACGCCCACCAGAGGCCCGAGACCAAAGGTTCCCACCAGAGGATAGAGGCAGGAGGCACCCACCAGAGACCTACGGTAGGTATAGAAACAGGAGTGCAAACTTAGACTGAAGACAGGAGACACCCACCGGAGGCCCGGGGCCATAAGCGCCCACTGGAGGCCTGAGACCAGGATGCCCACCAGAGGCTTAAGACCGGAGGCGCTCACAAGAGGCCTGTGGCAGGAGGCACCCACCAGAGGCCGAAGGCACCCACCATAGGCCGAAGGCCGGAGGCACTCACCAGAGGCCAAAGGCTGGAGGAGTCCACCAGAGGCCCAAGGCCAGAGGTGCCAACCAGAGTCCCGAGACTCGAGGTGCCCACCAGAGGCCTGAGACTCAAGGCACCCACCAGAGGCCCAAATCTTGAGGCGCCCACCAGAGGCCCAAGACAGGAGGTGCCCAACATAGGCCTGAGACCAGAGGTGCCCACCAGAGGACCAAGGCAGGAGGCATCTACTAGAGGCTCGAGAATGGAGGCGCCCACCAGAGGCTCGAGACTGGAGGCACCCACCAGAGGCTCGAACCGAAAGCGCACACCAGAGGCCTAAGACATGAGGCACCCACCAGAAGCCTAAGCCCAGAGGTGCCTGACAGAGGCCTGAGCATAGAGGTGCCTGACAGAGGCTCGTGACCGAGGTGCCCACTACAGGCCCGTGACCGGAGGTGCCTACCAGAAGCCCGAGGCAGGAGGTTTCTTCTAGAGGCCCGAGAAAGGAGGTGCCCACCAAAGGCCAGAGACCAGAGGTGCCCACCAGAGGCCCGAGATCGAAGGCGCCCAACAGAGGCACAGGGCAGGAGGCACCCACCAGAGGCCTGAGGCAGGAGGTGCCCAACAGAGGCCCAAGGCACCCACCAGAGGTCCAAGGCAGGAGGTAGTCAACAGAGGCCCAAGCCGCCCACCAAAGGATGGAGGCGCCCATATTTCTACTCTGGCTAAGCGTACAACTATACCTATTGAAGACAGTTGTGCTTTCATAGATCCTATGGATAAAAAATTAGAGTGTCTCCTAAAGAAAATTTTTGTTCATCAGGGTTTTCTTCTTCAGCCTATAGTATGCATTGTTCCTGTAACCACTGCAGCTGCCTTTTGGTTTGAAGCTCTAGAGGAGGCTCTTCAGGTGGAGACCCCACTAGATGATATTCTGGACAGAATTAAGGCTCTTAAGCTAGCTAATTCTTTTATTACAGACGCCGCTTTTCATCTCGCTAAGTTAGCGCCAAAGAATTCAGGTTTTGCCATTTTAGCGCATAGAGCGTTATGGCTCAAGTCGGGTGATGTGTCATCAAAATCTAAGCTTTTGACCATCCCTTTCAAAGGTAAGACCCTATTCCGGCCTGCTCTGAAAGAGATCATTTCAGACATCACTGGGGGGAAGGGTCATGCCCTCCCTCAAGATAAGTCGAATAAGACAAGGACCAAACAAAATAATTTTCGTTCCTTTCAAAATTTCAAGGGTGGTCCCGCTTCCTCTTCCCCTGCTGCAAAGCAAGAGGGGAACTTTACTCAATCCAAGCCAACCTGGAGACCTAACCAGGCTTGGAAAAAGGGTAAACAGGCCAAAAAGCCTGCTGCTGCCACTAAGACAGCATGAAGGGGTAGCCCCCGATCCGGGACCGGATCTAGTAGGGGGCAGACTCTCTCTCTTTGCTCAGGCCTGGGCAAGAGATGTTCAGGACTCCTGGGCTGTAGAAATTGTAACCCAGGGGTATCTTCTAAATTTCAAAGATTCTCCTCCAAGGGGGAGATTCCATCTTTTTACCATGGGAGTGATCTGCCCAGTTCCAAAAGCAGAACAGGGTCAAGGGTTCTACTTTAATCTGTTTGTGGTTCCCAAAAAAGAGGGAACCTTCAGACCAATTCTAGATCTCAAGATCCTAAACCAATTCCTAAGAGTTCCATCCTTCAAGATGGAGACCATTCGGACTATTTTACCAATGATCCAGGAGGGTCAATATATGACCACCGTGGACTTAAAGGATGAGTATCTACACATTCCTATCTGTTACGGTACCACCTGTGTACCAAGGGTTAATACCAGATGAACAATGTCCTGCATAGACAATCAGCAATTCACAACCCAGCCAGTTTCAGGTTTAAAACAGAATGACATTTATTAAAAGGCTATGCCTAGTATTTATGCAGGTCTGACCCCCCCCAGATGGGGGTTGAAAGGCTGTTGTACATTACATGGAGGGAACAAGCCCTTTGACATGATACAATAGAATTATATTACTTAAACACTTCAACCACAAGACACTCTTGGCCCTTCTTATCACTTAGGCGTTTTCTCTCTGGAGGTGATCAAACAATAGAATGCTTAGCACTAATTAGATTATAGCTGGAGCCAGCAACTCTGTCTTTAGAAATTAGTTTCTTAGCTAAACACAATTAACTCCTTCAGTCCTGACAGAAGGGTCTGTCACATATCTCCCCCCTTGTGGAACACTCCGGCAGACCCGGCTTGACCCTTTGGCGGGTCAACCTGGGGATGACCGGACTAGGAGGTGGTAGGCATGTCAGTTTGCCAGGACAATCCATCTGTATTCCCGTTATGAGAGAGAATTCCTGTCCATACAAAGAAGGGTTCAACTTCCTCAGTGCCCAGACTAGGGCTAAACAGTCCTTAAAAATCCCATCAGCTTCTTTACGAGTTTTCTGTACCTGCTCTTTATAGGTATCCACAATCCCTTCATACTGACATAGGGTGCCCTTGAGTTGCTGCACCTCACTATGAGCCAGCGTCAGCTTCTCCTCAAGTGTCGCTAAGTTTGTCTTTAATGTTTCATGTCCCACTCTCAAGCTGGTGTTTTCTGCAGTCTGTCGGTGCAGCTTGTCTAGCAGAGATTCACGTTCTAAACGTGCTTTTTCCTCTGCGCTCCTCTTCTCCTTCATCAGCGCATTGTAACGGGACTTCCACGTATCAATAGCGGATAGAGATTTACTGAGCTCAGCGTCCTGGGGCTTAGCAGCAGGGGGGTCAGTCTCTGCTGCACGGATCTGAGCACGGGTAGTCACAGGGTTAACATCAGCGGGACCCATGGGAGCATAGGCAGAAACAAGGGGAGCCAAGTCATTTCCAAGAAGAACATCAGCAGGTAAGTCCTTCTTGACCCCCACATTCACAGGTCTAGCGCCCACTCCCCAATCCAAATGTACCCTGGCAACAGGTAGGCTGAACACATCGCCCCCTGCTACCCTCACAGCCACAGTGTCTCCAGTGTACTGTTTCTCAGACACCAAGTTCTTTTGAAGCAAGGTCATGGTAGCACCAGTATCCCGTAGACCACTGACCTTCTTCCCATTCACTTTAACCAGTTGCCGGTTATTCCGGTGAGCAGCTTGCACAAGGTCTGCCTCATGTAGGATGCTCCAGCATTCTTGCGCCTCTACGTAGCGGGCCGCAGGCTGAGAGTTACGTGGGATTCCGCCGGCGGGTCTTCTCCAGGACTGTGCTTGGTTCGCTGCATTTAGGGGACACTCTGGTCTTTTGTGCCCTAGTTGCTTACATCCAAAGCACCAAATAGGCTGTGAGTAGCCCCGTGAATTGAACCGGGCTCTCTGAGGGTAGTTCGTGGCCGGAGGCCGTGTGGTATAGCGGTGCGCCGGGGGTTGGTAACTGGCAGCTGCTGGGGTGACTGGGGGTCTGTACTCCACTCTAGCAGGGGGCTTAGTGGTAGCAGTGTCCAGTTTGCGGGCATCCATATACTCATCTGCCAGGCGAGCAGCTTCATGCAGGGTGGAGGGTTTACGGTCCCGAACCCACTCTCTAACTCCTGCTGATAACTTGTCAAAGCAATGTTCCAACAGGAATAGCTGCAGCACCTCTTCCCCAGATACGGCTTGGCACCCCGCTATCCAGTGAGCTGCTGTGCGGTGCACCTTACATGCCCACTCAACGTAGGAATCACCAGCTAATTTAACAGTGTCTCTGAACCGCCTCCGGTATGCCTCCGGTGTAACCGCATACCTGGAGAGCAGAGCCTCTTTCACAGTATTATAATCCCCAACCTCCTCATCTGGAATGGCCCGAAAAGCCTCACTGGCCCGGCCGGATAATTTTCCGGATAATATCGTGACCCAATCCTCTGCGGGTACCTTGTGTAGTGCACATTGCCTCTCAAAATCCGCAAGGAACCCATCAATCTCTCCTTCTGTTTCCAGGAAGTTTTTAAAAGCTGCAAAATTTACTTTTCTCTTTTCCACTTGGGCTGCTGCAGCGCTGCTTTGGCGAAGTAGGTTGGCCTCCACAGCTGCTATGACCCGGTCGATAATTTCCGCAGATGGGTTGGGGCCATAATATGCCAGTCTTATTTTAACCGCCCGATCAAAGCTTGCTTCTTCAGGGGTTCTGTCTGATATGCTGGGCCCATTGGTTCCTTCTGTCCCTGGTACTCTTTCCATCTTAGTCAGTATTGTAATAATCCCCCTCTTCCTGAGGTTACTGGCTTGTGTAGTTGCTCTTCTGGGCGATAAGGTTCATTCCGTCGCTTGCCACCAATTGTTACGGTACCACCTGTGTACCAAGGGTTAATACCAGATGAACAATGTCCTGCATAGACAATCAGCAATTCACAACCCAGCCAGTTTCAGGTTTAAAACAGAATGACATTTATTAAAAGGCTATGCCTAGTATTTATGCAGGTCTGACCCCCCCCAGATGGGGGTTGAAAGGCTGTTGTACATTACATGGAGGGAACAAGCCCTTTGACATGATACAATAGAATTATATTACTTAAACACTTCAACCACAAGACACTCTTGGCCCTTCTTATCACTTAGGCGTTTTCTCTCTGGAGGTGATCAAACAATAGAATGCTTAGCACTAATTAGATTATAGCTGGAGCCAGCAACTCTGTCTTTAGAAATTAGTTTCTTAGCTAAACACAATTAACTCCTTCAGTCCTGACAGAAGGGTCTGTCACACTATCCACAAAGATCATCACCAGTTCCTCAGGTTTGCCTTTCTGGACAAGCATTACCAGTTTGTGGCTCTTCCCTTCGGGTTGGCCACGGCACCAAGAATCTTCACAAAGGTGCTAGGGTCCTGTGACAGACCCTTCTGTCAGGACTGAAGGAGTTAATTGTGTTTAGCTAAGAAACTAATTTCTAAAGACAGAGTTGCTGGCCTCAGCTATTGTGTGCTATAATTACATTTAAGTAATAAACAGGCCATTGTTTAATCACCCTCAGAGAGCAGACGCTAGGTGATAAGACAAGCCAAATGTGTTTAAGTTGTTATCTGCCTAAGTAAAGTATTTAAGTAATGTAATTCTACTGTTTCATAAAAGGGCGCTTTCCCTTTTTTTATCTAAATGTACAAGAGTCTTTCAACCCCCCCCATCTGGGGTCAAACCTGTATAAATACTAGGCATCTAGCCTTTAATAAATGACATTCTGTTTTAAACCTGAAACTGGCTGGGTTGTGAATTGCTGATTCCCTATGCAGGACATTGTTCATCTGGTATTAACCCTTGGTACACTGTTGGTACTGTAACATTGGTGGCAAGCGACGGAATGAACCTTATCGCCCAGAAGAGCAACTACATAAGCCAGTAACCTCAGGAAGAGGGGGATTATTACAATACTGACTAAGATGGAAAGAGTACCAGGGACAGAAGGAACCAATGGGTCCAGCATAGCAGACAGAACCCCCGCAGAAGCAAGCTTTGATCGGGCGGTTAAAATAAGACTGGCACATTATGGCCCCAACCCATCTGCGGAAATTATCGACCGGGTCATAGCAGCTGTGGAGGCCAACCTACTTCGCCAAAGCGGCGCTGCAGCAAACCCAGTAGAAAAGAGAAAAGTAAATTTTGCAGCTTTTAAAAACTTCCTGGAAACAGAAGGAGAGATTGATGGGTACCTTGCGGATTTTGAGAGGCAATGTGCACTACACAAGGTACCCGCAGAGGACTGGGTCATGATATTATCCGGAAAATTATCCGGCCGGGCCAGTGAGGCTTTTCGGGCCATTCCAGATGAGGAAGTCGGGGATTATAATACTGTAAAAGAGGCTCTGCTCTCCAGGTATGCGGTTACACCGGAGGCATACCGGAGGCGGTTCAGAGACACTGTTAAATTAACTGGAGATTCCTACCTTGAGTGGGCATGTAAGGTGCACCGCACAGCAGCTCACTGGATAGCGGGGTGCCAAGCCGTGTCTGGGGAAGAGGTGCTGCAGCTATTCCTGTTGGAACATTGCTTTGACAAGTTACCCGCAGGAGTTCGAGAGTGGGTTCGGGACCATAAACCCTCCACCCTGCATGAAGCGGCTCGCTTGGCAGATGAGTATACGGATGCCCGCAAACTGGACACTTCTACCACTAAGCCCCCTGCTAGAGTGGAGTACAGACCCCCAGTCACCCCAGCAGCTGCCAGTTACCAACCCCCGGCGCACCGCTATACCACACGGCCTCTGGCCACGAACTACCCTCAGAGAGCCCGGTTCAATTCGCGGGGCTACTCACAACCGATTCGGTGCTTTGGATGTAAGCAACTAGGGCACAAAAGACCAGAGTGTCCCCTAAATGCAGCGAACCAAGCACAGTCCTGGAGAAGACCTGCCGGCGGAATCACACGTAACTCTCAGCCTGCGGCCCGCTACGTAGAGGCGCAAGAATGCTGGAGCATCCTACATGAGGCAGACCTTGTGCAAGCTGCCCACTGGAATAACCGGCAACTGGTTAAAGTGAATGGGTGGGTGTCTCCTGTCTTCAGTCTAAGTTTGCACTCCTGTTTGTATACCTACCGTAGGTCTCTGGTGGGTGCCTCCTGCCTCTATCCTCTGGTGGGAACCTTTGGTCTCGGGCCTCTGGTGGGCGTCTCCTGCCTCCGGTCTTTGGTGGGCGCCTTGGGCCTCTGTTGGGCACCTCCTGCCTCTGGTGGGTGCCTCCTGCCTCAGGCCTCTGGTGGGTGCCTCTTCCTCTAGTCTCTGATGGGAACCCCTTGCCTCGGGCCTTGGGCCTCTGGTAGGCGCCTCCGGTCTTAGGCCTTGGGTTGTCTCCTCCTGCCTCCGGCCTCTGGGGGTGACTCCGGTCTTGTGCCTCCAGTGGGTGCCTCCTGCTTTCAGCCTAAGTTTGCACTCCTGTTCCTGGTCCTACAGTGGGCATTACCTCAGACGCCAGTTCTGGTATGTTCACACTTGCTTACCTATCCTGCTTCCAGCCTCCAATTCTCCTGTTCCAGTGTAATAAACTAACTTGCTTGTCTGTTACTTAAGCATGCCTAATAGGGGTAATTCCAGAAAGCAGCACATACCGCTTGCCCCTTTCAGTATTCCAGACAGTCCTTAGCCTGCCACCACCTTGCATAAGATCCATATCCCTGAACCCGCTCATCCGAGTGTGACACACATTCATCCACAAATAATTCTTCAAACTATCTACCACTTTATATAACTACTTCATACTGTTCGCTACTATCTTCATACTATCACTATAATTTAGTACTGATGTAAACACCTCAACTTTAAATACAAAGACTTTGTATGGCCATAATATAAGATATACATTCAGTGCCAGTTTGCATTTAAGGGCACGTTCATGGAACCTACTTTTCAGTACTCTGCCTCTCTTTTTTTATCCCAAATTTAGGCTCCCATTATGCTGAACTAGATTATGGGCTTTCTACCTGACGCCTCTATAAAAGTGAGGTCGGGCAGAAAGCCCCTTTACTTCCTCCTCCTTCCATCCACATTCTCCATTAAACAAGGCAGATTACCAAAAGTAGGGCCGGAAAAGAAATATGAAGTGGGCTCAAGATGAAAGACCGTTACATTGTCCACTCATCATACCATAACTATAATTCAATACTCATGTAAACACCTCAACTTTAAATACAAACACTTCTGTATGGTCATAATATAAGATACACATTTTGTGCCAGGTTGCATTTAAGGGCCTTGTCATGGAACCTTCTTTTCAGTACCCTGCCTCTTTTTTTATCCCAAATTTGGTTCCCAATTTGGCTTCCAATATGCCGAATTAGATTATGGGCTTTCTACCTGACTCCACTCTAAAAGTGAGGTCGGGCAGAAAGCCCCTTCACCTCCTCCTCCTTCCATCCACATTCTCCGTTAAACAAGGCAGATTACCAAAAGTAGGGCTGGAAAATAAATATGAAATGGGCTCAAGATGAAAAACTGTTCCATTGTCCACTCATCATACCATAACTATAATTCATTACTCATGTAAACACCTCAACTTTAAATACAAACAAATACATATACAAACAAAAGTAGGTTTCAATATGCCGAATTAGATTATGAGCTTTCCTCTGGTCTCGGTCTTCTGGTACGTACCTCGTGCCTCTGGTGGGCGCCTCCTGGCTCGGGCCTCTGGTGGTCACCTACGTTCTCAGGCCTCTGGTGGGTGCCTCGGGCCTCTGGTCGGCACCTCTTGGCGTGGGCCTCTGGTGGGAACCTCCTGCCTCAGGGATCTGGTGGGCACCTCGGGCCTCTGGTGTGTGCCTCCTGGCTTGTGCCTCTGTTGGGCGCCTCGGTCCTCTGGTGGGCACCTCCGTTCTCGGGCCTCTGGTGGGCGCCTCTGGTCATGGGCTTCTGTTGGGCAACTTAGGCCTCTGATGAGCACCTCCTGCCTTGAGCCTCTTGTGGGCTCCTCCGGTCCCGGGCCTCTGGTGGGCGCCTCCGGTCTTGGGCCTCTGGTGGGCAGTTCCGGGCTTGGGCCACTGGTGGGCACCTCGGGCCTCTGGTTGTTACCTCCTGCCTCAAGCCTCTAGTTGGTGCCTCTGGTCTCGGGCCTCTGGTAGGCACCTCCAGTCATGGGCCTCTGTCAGGCACCTCTGGGCTTGGGCCTCTAGTGGGCGCCTCCGGTCTTGGGCCTCTGGTGGGCACCTTCGGTTTTGGGGCTCTGGTGGGTGCCTCCAGGCTCAGGCCTCTGGTGGGCGCCTCTGGTCTCTGGCAGGCACCTCCAGTCACGGGCCTCTGTTGGGCACATCTGGGCTTGGGCCTCTGGTGGGCGCCTATGGTCTTGGGCCTCTGGTGGGCACCTTCAGTTTTGGGGCTCTGGTGGGCACCTCCAGACTAAGGCCTCTGGTGGGCGCCTCTGGTCTCGGGCCTCTGGTAGGCACCTCCAGTCACAGGCCTCTGTCGGGCACCTCTGGCCTCGGGCCTCTGGTAGGCACCTCCAGTCACGGGCCTCTGTCGGGCACCTCTGGCCTCGGGCCTCTGGTGGGTGCCTCCGGTCTCGGGCCTCTGTTGGGCTCCTCCGATCTCAGGCCTCTGGTGGGTGCCTCCAGTCTCAGGCCTCTGGTGGGCTCCTCAGGTCTCGGGCCTCTGGTGGGTGCCTCCGTTCTCGGGCCTCTAGTAGAAGCCTCATAGGAAAAGAATTTAGCTAAACTGTATCAACTCTATACCAGATTAAAAGCCTCCCTTACTGGTGGAATCTCTCACAAATAATTCCACAGTGTACAATACGTTGATGTGTGGGTTCGTAGGGGGGTGCCTAAGGCAATCTGGTTATAGACAATTAATTGTATTGATAGATAAAAAAAAATAATTTCTAAGTTGTTGAATTCATGGGTAATGTATAATGGTTAATATATATACAAGAATATCTGAATTGATAATGGGATAATAAACTAAATCAATTACTCGAAAAAAATTAAACCAATTGAAAAAACACTCTAATGTGCACTATTCAATTGTGTATGTGAAACCTTCAAAAACTTCCAAAAATACCTCCTTATACTTTAATTAATTAAACATGAATTGAATATGGGTTTTATAACCACAAGTGCAGACAAAATATATATAAGTGAAAAAAATATAATAATAATAATAAAATGTTAAAAAGAATCAAAAGTGTTCAAAGTTGGTCAGTGTGGTGTGTATTCCTATAAACTGATCCAATATCAAGCTATAAATATCAAGCTAAAGATAAATATACTGACCAATAAATAAATAAATTAAATAAAATGAAAATCAGGGTACTTAGAAATGCAGATAATATTTAATAAAATTAATGTGCAATGCGATAATATAAAAAACAACATTAATTAAAAATAATGAGACCGGTGTCAATTGATAAAAAAAAAAAAAACTTCTAAATATTAGTTAATAACAAATACCTCTATATACCACTTATACAAAACAAAAATGAGCACTCTATATTATATGCACTAGATAATATCACTATTAAGTCAATCTCTGACCAAAAATTCAATAGTCTGATGGGATGCTGACGCTTTGAAACCAGACATCAAAGTGTAAGACTAGTCCTGATTCTGTCGCCCAAATGAGCTCACTTCTAAGGACAATATTTAGTTACCGATAGGAAAGATAGGTATGTTGCCAGTCTTAATGTTGTAATTGTAGCCGATGTTTAGGCAATTGTATTCACTTCACCTTAAGTATATCCTTCGGCAATATGTATTGATTTTCTGTCCTCTCTCGCTGCGGCGTCCTTTAGCCGTTACTTTGTTTCCAAACTGGATGTTTGATCACATGGGTACCAGTGACCAACCGGTGGTGTCCAAATGTCTGTGAGTGCGCGCACTTTTGAATTAGACTCTGACAGTTTGTTTATCGCTCCTCTCGTTCATACACCAAAGTCCCTCCGTAAATGCTATATATTACGGCAGGTGTTATGATGATAAAGGTCCTGGGAGCTGGTTCAAACTTTCTCTTGATAAAGGCTTGCAAGAGCCGATACGCGTGGATACTACCCCATAGCTTGATATCGGATCAGTTTATAGGAATACACACCACACTGACCCACTTTGAATACTTTTGATTCTTTTTAACATTTTATTATTATTATTATATTTTTTTCATTTATATATATTTTGTCTGCACTTGTGGTTATAAAACCCATATTCAATTCATTTTTAATTTTTGGTTTAAACTTTATAAGTATAAGTTTTTGAAGGTTTCACATACACAATTGAATAGTGCACATTAGAGTGTTTTTTCAATTGGTTTCATTTTTTTTGAGTAGTTGATTTAGTTTATTATCCCATTATCAATTCAGATATTCTTGTATATATATTAACCATTATACATTACCCATTAATTCAACAATTTAGAAATGTAAAATTTTATCTATCAATACAATTAATTGTCTATAACCAGATTGCCTTAGGCGCTGTTACAGAAGCATTAGTTATTTTGTTGTGAAGAAACTTATTTCCCAGCAGCAATGCCTGAACCAGCCAAGCCAGCGCCTAAGAAGGGCTCCAAGAAAACTGTAACAAGTATCATTTCATAAAGGGTTAACTCTGTTCAGTTTTGAGAAAACTATTTTCTGAGGCAGGTTTCCTAGCATATTGTGTACTGTAATTAAGTTTGTGATAAGCATTCACTGCTAGGTGATAAGAAGGACTCAATTGTTTTCTTGTGTGTACTTGTTATCTGTGGTGGCCTGTCCAAGGGCTTTGTCTAAATGTGTGATGGGGGATTTTATGCTTCCCCCCCTGGGAGTGCCCTGTGTGCATGTAACCTAAATAAAAAGCAGGCTGGGCATCCCAGTCCTCAGTTCTTGGTTGTCCCTCAATCGCAGCGTTGACTCGTTTTTGTGGGCAGAAGGGTATCCTAGCTGTACTACAGCTAAGGGGGATTATTCTACATTTGCGAGACTCATATAGAATACTATGGAAAGCAGTTTCTCCCCTCTTCAGCAATAGGAATCCAGGCTACTAAGCGGTCCATCTCTCAGCGAGACTAAGGGTAACCGTAACCTTTGGCGGCAGCGGTGGGATTTTTCCTGGATTTCCTAGGAGAGGTACAGAACGGATGGAGAGCGCTTACGAAAAATTGAAGCGTACAACCCTAAAGGATTTACTTGAAAGCAGAGGGGGGTACGCCAGCAACCGGCCGAGGAGAGAGCTGATCGCAGAATTGACCGAACTGGATCAGAGCTTCACAATGGCGGAAACACCGACCACGATTAGTGACGAAAAAACCAGGATTGTTCGGGAGAGGCTCTCACTGTACGGGCCGAACCCCTCCATGGAATTGGTACAGCAGTTGATGGCGGAAGCGGACAAGGATATACGAGAGACTCGAGCCCACGAACTCAACCTAGCGAACGCACACCGCAATGCTGAAGCCCCGCAGGTAATCATCCCTGTCGAAAATGCTGGGAGGCCCAAGATACCCTATGCGGCATTTCGACCCTTCCTAGAGAGCGAGACAGGGATTGATGAATATTTGGCGGACTTCGAAAGGCAATGTGCCCTGCACCAGATTCCCAACAGGGAGTGGCCCACGATATTGTCTGGGAAACTATCCGGGCGAGCCCTGGAAGCCTTTCGTACTCTGGGTGCTGAGGAAGTGACACAGTATGAGCTAGTTAAGGAGACACTGTTGCGACGGTACGCAGTAACTCCGGACGCGTATCGCCGACAGTTTCGGGGCACGAAAAAGAAGCCTAACGATACCCATATGGAATGGGCGCACCGAATGCGGAGAGCGGCAAATCACTGGATGAGCGGAAGTAAAGCGGTGACTGGTGAGGAAATTTTACAATTGTTTCTCTTAGAACATTTTTATAATGGCATGGAACAGCAAGGGAAGGAATGGCTGCGAGACAGGCGACCTTCTACCTTAGAAGAAGCAGCCAAATTGGCCGATGAACATTATGACTCCCGTCTTCACGAACCCAGAGAGGTTTACCGTGCACCCCCTCGTGCTGAATTCCGAGCCCCGGTGCCCGCAGGGCCCGCCCGACACTCAGGACCACCCAATAACAGCTCTGAGCGTCCCAGACCGACTTGCCACCGATGCAAGCAACCAGGGCATTTCATGGCTAGCTGCCCCCTTAATACGCACCAGACACCCAGGAATTACAATTACCCCTCTGGGGCATATCGTCCGGCCCGGACCCTCTGTGTTAACCAAGAGGCCCCTATGGAGGAATATTTGGGGCCGCTTCACGAGGCGGACCCTGTATATGCTGCCTCAGATAACCGCCAGCACCATCGGCAGAAGGTATGGCTCGAGGGGCGATCTACCGAGGGATTGAGAGACACAGGGGCTACTATCACGCTGGTACAGAGTCATTTGGTGCCGGAGCACAAGCGATCTGGACAGACTGTGGCCGTTAGAGTGGCGGGGGGGGATGTGTACAAAATTCCAACAGCTAAAGTGCATCTTGATTGGGGAGCGGGAAAGGGGGCTGTGAACGTGGGCATAATGGATAATTTACCTGCCGAAGTACTACTGGGCAATGATTTGGGCCCCATGACTTCTGCCTATGCTCCAGTATGCAACAACGAGGCGGACCCAGTGACTACACGGGCCCAAGCCCGGACGGAGCGAGAACTCTCACCAGTGCGGGAGACACAGGTAAGACCTACCCCGACATTGCCTGACATGTTAGGCCCCATACCCTGGGACACCCCAGATGCTTTCGAGACAGAGTCTAAGACTGACCCGACCTTACAAATGTACCGGGAACGAGCAGAGACCGGAGGGGGCGGGGCAGATAATGAAACATTCTTATGGGAAAAAGGGAAACTATACCGCTGGACAGAGAAAAGGGGACAGCGTAGGCGACAGCTGGTAGTGCCCCACAAATACCGTCAAGAAATCCTCAAGATAGGCCATGACATCCCCTTAGCAGGCCACCTAGCTGTAACCCGTACCCTACACCGCATTACTCACACGTTCTTTTGGCCAGGGGTACACGCTGACGTTAGAACTTACTGTAACACCTGCGATGTGTGTCAACGAGTAGGAAGGCGAGGCGATCACCCTAAAGCCCATCTAGTAAATATGCCCATTGTAGAGGAACCCTTCAGCCGGGTTGCTATTGACCTAGTGGGACCACTGGCTACCCCTAGTCCCTCCGGTAAGCGCTACATTCTTACCGTAGTGGACTACGCTACCAGGTACCCAGAGGCTGTCGCCCTATCCAACATACAAGCGGATACGGTAGCGAATGCACTAGTACAGGTGTTCTCCCGGGTAGGATTTCCAAAAGAAATCCTATCCGACCGAGGCACGCAATTTACGGCTGAATTGACCCAACAACTCTGGCAGGTTTGCAAAATTAAGTCCCTCCTGAGCTCCCCATACCACCCCCAGACGAACGGGCTGTGTGAGAGGTTCAATGGGACCCTCAAGCAAATGCTCAAGACGTTCACTCAGGAATACAGAGACTGGGAACGCTTCCTGCCGCACCTCCTTTTTGCTTATCGGGAGGTGCCCCAGGAAACGACAGGGTTCTCTCCCTTCGAGTTGCTCTACGGAAGAAAGGTACGGGGACCCCTAAACCTGATCCGGGAGCACTGGGAGGGAGAGATGGAGACTGACGGTGTCCCCATTGTGCCATACGTGCTGGAACTCAGGGACCGAATGGAGCAATTAGCCAAATCCGTGCGGGCTAATCTCCAGTCGGCCCAGAGAAGACAGAAAGTATGGTACGATCGGGGGGCCCGAAAGAGAATCTTTACCATAGGACAAAAGGTGTTAGTACTTAAGCCGGTGAAGACAGACAAATTGCAGGCGTCCTGGCAGGGCCCCTACCAGATCGTAGAGAAAAGGGGAGACACCACTTATGTGATAGCTAGCTGCCACGACAACAATCTTAGAAAGACATTCCATGTAAACATGCTCAAGGAATATTTTGAGTGACCAGAGAACGTGACGGCCGTATGTTGTTCCCCTCAGGAAGGCCCCGACAGTCTACCCATTCCAGACCTATTAGAAAAGAGTCTCCCCACAGGTATAGTGGCTCAGGTTCAGATAGGAGACCGACTTAGCCCCACTGAAAGGGAGCAGCTCAACCAACTCCTACAGTCCAAACACCTCACCTTCTCCCCGAAGCCAGGGTACACTACTTTAACCACCCACCAGGTAGATACTCCGGGACAAGCTCCCTTGCGCCAGGCTCCGTACCGAATCCCCGAAGCAGTTAGGATAGGAATGAAGAAGGAGATCGATGAGATGCTCCAACTCAGGGTAATTGAGCCCTCCGATAGTCCCTGGGCCTCCCCAGTTGTCTTGGTGCCCAAGAAAGATGGGACCACCCGGTTCTGCGTAGACTATCGGAGGCTCAATGAAAAGACCGTGACGGACGCTTACCCTATGCCCAGGGTAGACGAGCTACTCGATCGTATAGCCAGGGGAAATTACCTGACCACTATTGACCTCTGCAAAGGTTACTGGCAGATTCCCCTGGCCCCGGAGGCTATCCCCAAGTCGGCATTCGTCACCCCATTCGGCTTATATCAGTTTAGGGTAATGCCGTTTGGGATGAAGAATGCCCCAGCTACATTCCAGCGCTTGGTGGATAGGCTCCTGGATGGCTTCCAGAGTTTTGCTTGCGCCTACCTGGACGACATAGCGATCCACAGTGAGTCATGGGAGGACCACTTAGCTCACATAGGAATGGTTCTGGATCAGATCCGGGCTGCTGGCCTGACTCTGAAGCCAGAAAAATGCCACTTTGGGATGGCCGAGGTACAGTACCTGGGTCACCGGGTGGGGTGTGGAAAGCAGCGACCAGAGCCGGCCAAGATAGAAGCTGTCGCCAATTGGCCCACCCCCATCACTAAGACTCAGGTCCTAGCCTTCCTGGGCACGGCAGGGTACTATAGACGGTTCGTACCAGACTACAGCACACTTGCCAAACCCCTGACTGACTTGACCAAGAAGAACTTACCTCGACAGGTCCTGTGGTCTCCCCACTGTGAAACGGCTTTCCAGGCTCTCAAAAATGCTCTAATTAACGCTCCTGTCTTGGCGGCTCCAGCCCTTAACAAACGTTTTATCGTCCACACAGATGCTTCCATGTTCGGGCTGGGAGCCGTCCTCAGCCAAGTAGGCGAAGATGGAGGGGAGCATCCAGTTGCCTACATCAGCCGGAAGCTCCTGCCCCGCGAAGTCAGCTATGCAGCAGTCGAAAAGGAGTGTTTGGCTTTGGTGTGGGCATTAAAGAAATTGACTCCCTATTTATATGGGCAGGAGTTCACTCTGGTCACCGACCATAACCCGTTGGTGTGGCTGAACCGGGTCTCTGGAGATAATGGCAGGCTATTACGTTGGAGTTTATCGTTGCAACCCTTCAATTTCACCATTACTTACAGACCTGGGAAACAGAATGGCAACGCCGACGGGTTGTCCAGACAAACCGACCTCAGCCCCGCATAACCAGCGGTCTGGACAGCCTTAGTCTGCCCCGAAAAGGGGTCAGACCGTGTCTGCCAGAGTGTTCCACAGAAAGGGAGCACTGTTACAGAAGCATTAGTTATTTTGTTGTGAAGAAACTTATTTCCCAGCAGCAATGCCTGAACCAGCCAAGCCAGCGCCTAAGAAGGGCTCCAAGAAAACTGTAACAAGTATCATTTCATAAAGGGTTAACTCTGTTCAGTTTTGAGAAAACTATTTTCTGAGGCAGGTTTCCTAGCATATTGTGTACTGTAATTAAGTTTGTGATAAGCATTCACTGCTAGGTGATAAGAAGGACTCAATTGTTTTCTTGTGTGTACTTGTTATCTGTGGTGGCCTGTCCAAGGGCTTTGTCTAAATGTGTGATGGGGGATTTTATGCTTCCCCCCCTGGGAGTGCCCTGTGTGCATGTAACCTAAATAAAAAGCAGGCTGGGCATCCCAGTCCTCAGTTCTTGGTTGTCCCTCAATCGCAGCGTTGACTCGTTTTTGTGGGCAGAAGGGTATCCTAGCTGTACTACAGCTAAGGGGGATTATTCTACATTTGCGAGACTCATATAGAATACTATGGAAAGCAGTTTCTCCCCTCTTCAGCAATAGGAATCCAGGCTACTAAGCGGTCCATCTCTCAGCGAGACTAAGGGTAACCGTAACAGGCGCCCCCTACGAACCCACACATCAACGTATTGTACACTGTGGAATTATTTGTGAGAGATTCCACCAGTAAGGGAGGCTGTTAATCTGGTATAGAGTTGATACAGTTTAACTAAATTCTTTTCCTATGAGGCTTCTACTAGAGGCCCGTGAATGGAGGCACCCACCAGAGGCCTGAGACTGGAGGCACCCACCAGAGGCCCGAGACCGGAGGTGCCCACCAGAGACCTGAGACCGGAGGCACCCACCAGAGACCCGAGTTCGGAGGCGCCCAACAGAGGCCCGAGACCGGAGGTGCTAGGCAACGTGACGTGCAAGTATAGAGAGGGATCCGGGAGCCGCTGCGACACCGCATTGATCGGATCATGACATCACTATTTCTATCTATCTCTATCTGTCGCTATCTTTATCTATCTATCTATCTATCTATCTATCACTAGCTATCACTATCTCTATCTATCTCTATGTCTATCTATCTCTATTTCTATCTCTATCTATCTGTTGCTATCTTTATCTATCATTATCTCTATCTATCTCTGTCTATCTAACTCTATTTATCTTTATAGATCTCTATAATAGATCTTTATCTATTTCAATCTATCTTTATCTATTAATATCACTATCTCTATCTCTTTAAATATCTATATCTATCTCTATTTATATCCAATTATTTCTTTCTCTGTCTATCTCTTTCTATATCTATCTATCTCTATGTATCTCTATCTAACTCTATCAATCTCTATCCCTATCTAACTCAATCTATCCCTATGTATTCCTATCTCTATTTGTATCTATTTCTATCTCTATCTATCTGTATCTCTATCTATTTCTATCTATCTCTTTATATTTATATATCTATCTCCATCTATCTCCATCTATTTCTATCTACCTCTATTTATCACTATCTATCTCTTTCTCTATCTATCTCTATATAGATCTATCTCTATCTATCGCTATCTATATCTATCTTTACCTCTTTATTTATCTTTATATCTATCTATATCTATATCTATCTCTATCTCTTTGTATCTATATCTATCTATATCTACATCTATCTCTATCTATTATATATATATATATATATATATATATATTTTAATCTCTATTTTTATCTTTCTCTATCTCTATTTCTATCCATCTCTATCCATCTCTATCCATTTCTATCTATTTCTATCTATCTCTATCTATCTATCAATCTCTACCTATCTCTAACTCTCTCTATCTATCTTTTTATTTTTCTGTCTATCTCTATATATCTCTATCTGTATCTCTATTTATATCTGTATCTCTATCTATCTCTATCTATCGCTATCTATCTCTTTCTTTCCCTATCTACAGTATCTATCTATCTATCTATCTATCTATCTATCTCTGTCTATCTCTATATATCTTTATCTATCTCAATCTCTATCTCTATCGCTCTATTTTTATCTATCTCTATCTATCACTATCTTTCTCATTCTCTATTTATCTCTATTGATCTGTATCTCTATATTTCGCTACCTCCATCTATATATCGCTATCTCTATCTATCACTATCACTATCTCTATCTATATCTATCTCTGACTATCTCTATCTGTCTCTATCTCTATCTATCGCTATCATTATCTATCTCTATTTCTATCTAACTCTTTCTCTCTCTATCTCTATTAATCTCTATCCATCTATCTCTATCTCTTTATATCACTATCTTTCTCTACCTATCTCTATCTATATATTTCTCTATATCTGTCTCTATCCATCTCTATCTGCATCTCTATCTATCTGTATCTATATCTATCTGTATATGTTTCTATATCTCTATCTCTATCTGTCTCTATCTCTGTATATTTCTCTCTCTTTCTATCTCTATTTTTATACATATATTTTTATCTTCTTCTCTCTCTTTCTCTATCTATCAATCTCTTTCTATCTCTATCTTTCTCTGTATCTATCTATCTCTATCTATCACTATCTGTCTTTTTCACTATCTATTTCTATCTCTATCAATCTGTATCTCTATATTTTGCTACCTCCATCTATCTATCGCTATCTATATCTATCTCTATCTATCTCTGTCTCTGGCTATCTCTATTTATCAATATCGCTATCTCTATCGCTATCGATCTCTATCTATCTCTATTTCTATCTTAATCTCTATCACTGTCTATCTCTACCTATCTCTTTATCTATCTCTATCCCTATCTATCTATATATCTATCTATCATCTATGTATCTCTATCTATTTTAGTGCAATATCTATCTCTACCTCTATCTATCGCTATCTCTATCTCTGACTATCACTATTTCTATCTATCAATATTGCTATCTGTTACAGAAGCATTAGTTATTTTGTTGTGAAGAGCTTATTTCCCAGCAGCAATGCCTGAACCAGCAAGCCAGCGCCTAAGAAGGGCTCCAAGAAAACCGTAACAAGTATCATTTCATAAAGAGTTAACTCTTTTTTTTCAGCTTTTAGAAACTATTGTCTAATCACCTCTGGAGCCAGACTGCTAATTGATAAGATGAACTTGTAAACTTGTTATCTTAAGTACTGTAATCCTATTGTGGCCTGTCAAAGGACAGTGCTCTCTATCTAAATGTGTGATGGGGGATTTTGTGCTTCCCCCCCTCTCCCCCTGGGAGTGCCCTGTGTGCATGTAACCTTAATAAAAAGCAGGCTGGGCATCCCAGTCCTGAGTTCTTGTTTGACCCTCAATCGCAGCGTTGACTCGTTTTTGTGGGCAGAAGGGTATCCTAGCTGTACTGCAGCTAAGGGAGATTATTCTATATTTGCGAGACTCATATAGAATACTATGGAAAGCAGCTTCTCCCCTCTTTAGCAATAGGGATCCAGGCTACTAAGCGGTCCATCTCTCAGCGAGACTAAGGGTAACCGTAACATTTGGCGGCAGCGGCGGGATTTTCCTGGATTTCCTAGGAGAGGTACAGAACGGATGGAGAGCGCTTACGAAAAATTGAAGCGTACAACCCTAAAAGATTTACTTGAAAGCAGAGGGGGGTACGCCAGCAACCGGCCGAGGAGAGAGCTGATCGCAGAATTGACCGAACTGGATCAGAGCTTCACAATGGAGGAAACACCGACCACGATTAGTGACGAAAAAACCAGGATTGTTCGGGAAAGGCTCTCATTATACGGGCCGAACCCCTCCATGGAATTGGTACAGCAGTTGATGGCGGAGGCGGACGAGGATATACGAGAGACTCGAGCCCACGAACTCAACCTAGCGAACGCACACCGCAATGCTGAAGCCCCGCAGGTAATCATCCCTGTCGAAAATGCTGGGAGGCCCAAGATACCCTATGCAGCATTTCGACCCTTCCTAGAGAGCGAGACAGGGATTGATGAATATTTGGCGGACTTCGAAAGGCAATGTGCCCTGCACCAAATTCCCAACAGAGAGTGGCCCACGATATTGTCTGGGAAACTATCCGGGCGAGCCCTGGAAGCCTTTCGTACTCTGGGTGCTGAGGAAGTGACACAGTATGAGCTAGTTAAGGAGACACTGTTGCGACGGTACGCTGTAACTCCGGACACGTATCGCCGACAGTTTCGGGGCACGGAAAAGAAGCCTAACGATACCCATATGGAATGGGCGCACCGAATGCGGAGAGCGGCAAATCACTGGCTGAGCGGAAGTAAAGCGGTGACTGGGGAGGAAATTTTACAATTGTTTCTCTTAGAACATTTTTATAATGGCATGGAACAGCAAGGGAAGGAATGGCTGCGAGACAGGCGGCCTTCTACCTTAGAAGAAGCAGCCAAATTGGCCGATGAACATTATGACTCCCGTCTTCACGAACCCATGAACTACCGAGCTCCAGCACGGGTCGAACCCAGAGAGGTTTACCGTGCACCCCCTCGTGCTGAATTCCGAGCCCCGGTGCCCACAGGGCCCGTCCGACACTCAGGACCACCCAATAACAGCTCTGAGCGTCCCAGACCGACTTGCCACCGATGCAAGCAACCAGGGCATTTCATGGCTAGCTGCCCCCTTAATATGCACCAGACACCCAGGAATTACAATTACCCCTCTGGGTCCTATCGTCCGGCCCGGGCCCTCTGTGTTAACCAAGAGGCCCCTATGGAGGGATATGTGGGGCCGCTTCACGAGGCAGACCCTGTATATGCTGCCTCAGATAACCGCCAGCACCATCGGCAGAGGGTATGGCTCGAGGGGCGATCTACCGAGGGATTGCGAGACACAGGGGCTACTATCACGCTGGTACAGAGTCATTTGGTGCCAGAGCACAAGCGATCCGGACAGACTGTGGCCGTTAGAGTGGCGGGGGGGGATGTGTACAAAATTCCAACAGCTAAAGTGCATCTTGATTGGGGAGCGGGAAAGGGGGCTGTGAACGTGGGCCTAATGGATAATTTACCTGCCGAAGTACTACTGGGCAACGATTTGGGCCCCATGACTTCTGCCTATGCTCCAGTATGCAACAACGAGGCGGACCCAGTGACTACACGGGCCCAAGCCCGGACGGAGCGAGAGCTCTCACCAGAGCGGGAGACACAGGTAAGACCTACCCCGACCTTGCCTGACAGGTTAGGCCCCATACCCTGGGACACCCCAGATGCTTTCGAGGCAGAGTCTAAGACTGACCCGACCTTACAAAAGTACCGGGAACGAGCAGAGACTGGAGGGGGCGGGGCAGATAACGAAACATTCTTATGGGAAAAAGGGAAACTATACCGCTGGACAGAGAAAAGGGGACAGCGTAGGCGACAGCTGGTAGTGCCCCACAAATACCGTCAAGAAATCCTCAAAATAGGCCACGACATCCCCTTAGCAGGCCACCTAGCCGTTACCCGTACCCTACACCGCATTACTCACACGTTCTTTTGGCCAGGGGTGCACGCTGACGTTAGAACTTACTGTAACACCTGCGATGTGTGTCAACGAGTAGGAAGGCGAGGCGATCACCCTAAAGCCCAGCTAGTAAATATGCCCATTGTAGAGGAACCCTTCAGCCGGGTTGCTATTGACCTAGTGGGACCACTGGCTACCCCTAGTCCCTCCGGTAAGCGATACATTCTTACCGTAGTGGACTACGCTACCAGGTACCCAGAGGCTGTCGCCCTATCCAACATACAAGCGGATACGGTAGCGAATGCACTAGTACAGGTGTTCTCCCGGGTAGGATTTCCAAAAGAAATCCTATCCGACCGAGGCACCCAATTTACGGCTGAATTGACCCAACAACTCTGGCAGGTTTGCAAAATTAAGTCCCTCCTGAGCTCCCCATACCACCCCCAGACGAACGGGCTGTGTGAGAGGTTCCATGGGACCCTCAAGCAAATGCTCAAGACGTTCACTCAGGAATACCGAGACTGGGAACGCTTCCTGCCGCACCTCCTATTTGCTTATCGGGAGGTGCCCCAGGAAACGACAGGGTTCTCTCCCTTCGAGTTGCTCTACGGAAGAAAGGTACGGGGACCCCTAAACCTGATCCGGGAGCACTGGGAGGGAGAGATGGAGGCTGACGGTGTCCCAATTGTGCCATACGTGCTGGAACTCAGGGACCGAATGGAGCAATTAGCCAAATCCGTGCGGGCTAATCTCCAGTTGGCCCAGAGAAGACAGAAAGTATGGTACGATCGGGGGGCCCGAAAGAGAATCTTCACCATAGGACAAAAGGTGTTAGTACTTAAGCCGGTGAAGACAGACAAATTGCAGGCGTCCTGGCAGGGTCCCTACCAGATCGTAGAGAAAAGGGGAGACACCACTTATGTGATAGCTAGCTGCCACGACAACAATCTTAGAAAGACATTCCATGTAAACATGCTCAAGGAATATTTTGAGCGACCAGAGAACGTGACGGCCGTATGTTGTTCCCCTCAGGAAGACCCCGACAGTTTACCCATTCCAGACCTATTAGAAAAGAGCCTCCCCACAGGTATAGTGGCGCAGGTTCAGATAGGGGACCGACTTAGCCCCACTGAAAGGGAGCAGCTCAACCAACTCCTCCAGTCCAAACACCTCACCTTCTCCCCGAAGCCAGGGTACACTACTTTAACCACCCACCAGGTAGATACTCCGGGACAAGCTCCCTTGCGCCAGGCTCCGTACCGAATCCCTGAAGCAGTTAGGACAGGAATGAAGAAGGAGATCGATGAGATGCTCCAGCTCAGGGTAATTGAGCCCTCCGATAGTCCCTGGGCCTCCCCAGTTGTCTTGGTGCCCAAGAAAGATGGGACCACCCGGTTCTGCGTAGACTATCGGAGGCTCAATGAAAAGACCGTGACGGACGCTTACCCTATGCCCAGGGTAGACGAGCTACTCGATCGTATAGCCAGGGGAAATTACCTGACCACTATTGACCTCTGCAAAGGTTACTGGCAGATTCCCCTGGCCCCGGAGGCTATCCCCAAGTCGGCATTCGTCACTCCATTCGGCTTATATCAGTTTAGGGTAATGCCGTTTGGGATGAAGAATGCCCCAGCTACATTCCAGCGCTTGGTGGATAGGCTCCTGGATGGCTTCCAGAGTTTTGCTTGCGCCTACCTGGACGACATAGCGATCCACAGTGAGTCCTGGGAGGACCACTTAGCTCATGTGGGAATGGTTCTGGATCAGATCCGGGCTGCTGGCCTGACTCTGAAGCCAGAAAAATGCCACTTTGGGATGGCCGAGGTACAGTACCTGGGTCACCGGGTGGGGTGTGGAAAGCAGCGACCAGAGCCGGCCAAAATAGAAGCTGTCGCCAATTGGCCCACCCCCATCACTAAGACTCAGGTCCTAGCCTTCCTGGGCACGGCAGGGTACTATAGACGGTTCGTACCAGACTACAGCACACTTGCCAAACCCCTGACTGACTTGACCAAGAAGAACTTACCTCGACAGGTCCTGTGGTCTCCCCACTGTGAAACGGCTTTCCAGGCTCTCAAAAATGCTCTAATTAACGCTCCTGTCTTGGCGGCCCCAGCCCTTAACAAACGTTTTATCGTCCATACAGATGCTTCCATGTTCGGGCTGGGAGCCGTCCTCAGCCAAGTAGGCGAAGATGGAGGGGAGCATCCAGTTGCCTACATCAGCCGGAAGCTCCTGCCCCGCGAAGTCAGCTATGCAGCGGTCGAAAAGGAGTGTTTGGCTTTGGTGTGGGCATTAAAGAAATTGACTCCCTATTTATATGGTCAGGAGTTCACTCTGGTCACCGACCATAACCCTTTGGTGTGGCTGAACCGGGTCTCTGGAGATAACGGCAGGCTATTAAGTTGGAGCTTATCGTTGCAACCCTTCAATTTCACCATTACTTACAGACCTGGGAAACAGAATGGCAACGCCGACGGGTTGTCCAGACAAACCGACCTCAGCCCTACATAACCAGCGGTCTGGACAGCCTTAGTCTGCCCCGAAAAGGGGTCAGACCGTGTCTGCCAGAGTGTTCCACAGAAAGGGAGCACTGTTACAGAAGCATTAGTTATTTTGTTGTGAAGAGCTTATTTCCCAGCAGCAATGCCTGAACCAGCAAGCCAGCGCCTAAGAAGGGCTCCAAGAAAACCGTAACAAGTATCATTTCATAAAGAGTTAACTCTTTTTTTTCAGCTTTTAGAAACTATTGTCTAATCACCTCTGGAGCCAGACTGCTAATTGATAAGATGAACTTATAAACTTGTTATCTTAAGTACTGTAATCCTATTGTGGCCTGTCAAAGGACAGTGCTCTCTATCTAAATGTGTGATGGGGGATTTTGTGCTTCCCCCCCTCTCCCCCTGGGAGTGCCCTGTGTGCATGTAACCTTAATAAAAAGCAGGCTGGGCATCCCAGTCCTGAGTTCTTGTTTGACCCTCAATCGCAGCGTTGACTCGTTTTTGTGGGCAGAAGGGTATCCTAGCTGTACTGCAGCTAAGGGAGATTATTCTATATTTGCGAGACTCATATAGAATACTATGGAAAGCAGCTTCTCCCCTCTTTAGCAATAGGGATCCAGGCTACTAAGCGGTCCATCTCTCAGCGAGACTAAGGGTAACCGTAACACTATCTCTATCTATCTCTATTTCTATCTAAATCTTTCTCTCTCTTTCTATCACTGTCTATCTCTACCTATCTCATTATCTATCTCTATCTATCTATCTATCTCTATCTATCGCTATATCTATCTATCTATCTATCTATCTATCTATCTCTACCTCTATTTATTGCAACCTCTATCTATCGCTATCTCTATCTATCACTATCTTTATCTATCTCTAACTATCTCTATCTATCTCTATCTATCTCTATCTATCTATATTTCTATCTAAAACTTTCTCTCTTTTTCTATCACTGTCTATCTCTACCTATCTCTTTATCTTTATCCCTATCTATCCATCTCTATCTATCTCTAGCGCTATATCTATCGCTATCTCTAGCTATCACTATCTCTATCTATCTCGATCTCTGACTATCTCTATCTATCTCTATAGCTATTGATCTCTATCTATCTCTATTTCTATCTAAATCTCTATCACTGTCTATCTCTACCTATCTCTTTATCTATCTCTATCCCTATCTATCTATCTATCTCTATCTATTTTTATCACTATATCTATATATCTCTACCTCTATCTATCGCTTTCTCTATATCTGACTAGCTCTATTTCTATCTATCAATATTACTATCTATCTCTATCTATCTCTATTTCTATCTAAGTCTTTCTCTTTCTATCACTGTCTATCTCTACCTATCTCATTATTTATCTCTATCTTTATCTATCTATCTCTATCTATATCTATCGCTATATATATATCAACCTCTACCTTTATCAATCGCTATCTCTATCTAGATCTCTGACTATCTCTATCTATCTCTATCTGTCAATATATATCTATCTGTATATGTTTCTATATCTATCTGTATATGTTTCTATATCTCTATCTCTATCTGTCTCTATCTCTGTATATTTCTCTCTCTTTCTATCTCTATTCTTATACATATATTTTTATCTTCTCTCTCTTTCTCTATCAATCTCTTTCTATCTCTATCTTTCTCTGCATCTATCTATCTCTATCACTATCTGTCTCTTTCACTATCTATTTCTATCGCTATCAATCTGTATCTCTATATTTTGCTACCTCCATCTATCTATCGCTATCTATCTCTATCTATCTCGGTCTCTGGCTATCTCTATTTATCAATATCGCTATTTCTATCTATCTCTATTGCTATCGATCTCTATCTATCTCTATTTCTATCTTAATCTCTATCACTGTCTATCTCTACCTATCTCTTTATCTATCTCTATCCCTATCTATCTATATATCTATCTATCATCTATCTATCTCTATCTATTTTAGCGCAATATCTATCTCTACCTCTATCTATCGCTATCTCTATCTCTGACTATCTCTATTTCTATCTATCAATATTGCTATCTCTATCTATCTCTATTTCTATCTAAATCTTTCTCTCTCTTTCTATCACTGTCTATCTCTACCTATCTCATTATCTATCTCTATCTTTCTATCTCTATCTCTATCTATCGCTATATCTATCTATCTCTACCTCTATTTATTGCAATCTCTATCTATCGCTTTCTCTATCTATCACTATCTTTATCTATCTCTGACTATCTCTATCTATCTCTATCTATCTCTATCTATCTTTATTTCTATCTAAAACTTTCTCTCTTTTTCTATCACTGTCTATCTCTACCTATCTCTTTATCTTTATCCCTATCTATCCATCTCTATCTATCTCTAGCGCTATATCTATCGCTATCTCTATCTATCACTATCTCTATCTATCTCGATCTCTGACTATCTCTATCTATCTCTATCGCTATTGATCTCTATCTATCTCTATTTCTATCTACGTCTCTATCACTGTCTATCTCTACCTATCTCTTTATCTATCTCTATCCCTATCTATCTATCTATCTATCTATCTATCTCTATCTATTTTTATCGCTATATCTATATATCTCTACCTCTATCTATCGCTTTCTCTATCTCTGACTAGCTCTATTTCTATCTATCAATATCGCTATCTATCTCTATCTATCTCTATTTCTATCTAAGTCTTTCTCTTTCTATCACTGTCTATCTCTACCTATCTCATTATTTATCTCTATCTTTATCTATCTATCTATCTCTATCTATATCTATCGCTATATATATATCAACCTCTACCTCTATCTATCGCTATCTGTATCTAGATCTCTGACTATCTCTATCTGTCAATATCGCTATCTATTTCTATCTATCTATATTTCTATCTAAATCTTTCTCTCTCTTTCTATCACTGTCCATCTCTACCTATCTCTTTATCTTTATCCCTATATATCCATCTCTATCTATCTCTAACGCTATATCTATCGCCATCTCTATCTATCACTATCTTTATCTATCTCTATATCTGACTATCTCTATCTCTAGCTATCAATATTGCAATCTCTATCTCTATCTCTTTCTATCTCTATTGTTCACTATTTATCTCTGTATATCTCTATCTGTCTCTATCTCTATCTATCTCTACCTTTCTCTATCTCTTTCTATCTCTAACTATCTCTTTTTATCTCTATCTCTATCTATCTCAATCTATCTACCTCTACCTATTATACCTATCTCTATATATTTCTATCCATCTCTACCTATCTCTATCTCTGTCTATCTCTATCTTTCTCTATCTATCTCTCTATTTCTATCTGTATCTCTATCTTTCTCTATCTTTATCTAGCTCTATCTATGTATTTTTTTTCTATTTCAATGTATCTCTATTTATTTCTATCTATCTCAATATCTATCTATCTATCTCTATTTATTTTTTATCTATATCGATCTATCTCTATCTATCTGTGTCGATCTCAATCTCTAGATATCTCTATCACTATCTTTATCTATCTCCATCTCTCTCTATCTTTCTATATCTATCTACCTTTATCTATCTCTATATTTATCTATCTCTTTCTCTATCTCTATTTATCTCTATCTCTATCTTTCTTACTCTCTATCTATATCCCAATCTATCTATATCTATCTATCTATCTATCTATCTATATTTCAATCTCTATTTGTATCTTTCTCTATCCATCTCTATCCATTTCTATAGCTATCTCTATCTAACTCCATATATATCTATCTCTATGTGTATCTATATCTCTTTATATCTCTATCTTTATCTTTCCCAATCTATCTCTCTCTATCTCAATCTCTCTCTATCTACCTCTATCTATCTCTATCTATGTTTATCTATCTATCTCCAACTATCTCTATTGTGACAGACCCTTCTGTCAGGACTGAAGGAGTTAATTGTGTTTAGCTAAGAAACTAATTTCCAAAGACAGAGTTGCTGGCTCCAGCTATAATCTAATTAGTGCTAAGCATTCTATTGTTTGATCACCTCCAGAGAGAAAACGCCTAAGTGATAAGAAGGGCCAAGAGTGTCTTGTGGTTGAAGTGTTTAAGTAATATAATCCTATTGTATCATGTCAAAGGGCTTGTTCCCTCCATGTAATGTACAACAGCCTTTCAACCCCCATCTGGGGGGGGGGGGGTGGTTCAGACCTGCATAAATACTAGGCATAGCCTTTTAATAAATATCATTCTGTTTTAAACCTGAAAACTGGCTTGGTTGTGAATTGCTGATTCCCTATGCAGGACATTGTTCATCTGGTATTAACCTTGGTATCCTGTTGGTACTGTAACATTGGTGGCAGCGACGGAATGAACCTTATCGCCCAGAAGAGCAACTACACAAGCCAGTAACCTCAGGAAGAGGGGGATTATTACAATACTGACTAAGATGGAAAAGAGAAAAGTAAATTTTGCAGCTTTTAAAAACTTCCTGGAAACAGAAGGAGAGATTGATAGGTACCTTGCGGATTTTGAGAGGCAATGTGCACTACACAAGGTACCCGCAGAGGACTGGGTCACGATATTATCTGGAAAATTATCCGGCCGGGCCAGAGAGGCTTTTCGGGCCATTCCAGATGAGGAAGTCAGGGATTATAATACGGTAAAAGAGGCTCTGCTCTCCAGGTATGCGGTTACACCGGAGGCATACCGGAGGCGGTTCAGAGACACTGTTAAATTAGCTGGAGATTCCTACCTTGAGTGGGCATGTAAGGTGCACCGCACAGCAGCTCACTGGATAGCGGGGTGCCAAGCCATATCTGGGGAAGAGGTGCTGCAGCTATTCCTGTTGGAACATTGCTTCGACAAGTTACCCGCAGGAGTTCGAGAGTGGGTTCGGGACCGTAAACCCTCCACCCTGCAGGAAGCGGCTCGCTTGGCAGATGAGTATACGGATGCCCGCAAACTGGACACTGCTACCACTAAGCCCCCTGCTAGAGTGGAGTACAGACCCCCAGTCACCCCAGCAGCTGCCAGTTACCAAACCCCGGCGCACCGCTATACCACACGGCCTCCAGCCACGAACTACCCTCAGAGAGCCCTGTTCAATTTGCGGGGCTACTCACAACCGATTCGATGCTTTGGATGTAAGCAACTAGGGCACAAAAGACCAGAGTGTCCCCTAAACGCAGCGAACCAAGCGCAGTCCTGGAGAAGACCTGCCAGCGGAATCCCGCGTAATCCTCAGCCTGCGGCCCGCTACGTAGAGGCGCAAGAATGCTGGAGCATCCTACATGAGGCAGACCTTGTGCAAGCTGCCCACCGGAATAACCGGCAACTGGTTAAAGTGAATGGGAAGAAGGTCAGTGGTCTACGGGATACTGGTGCTACCATGACCTTGCTTCAAAAGAACTTGGTGTCTGAGAAACAGTACACTGGAGACACTGTGGCTGTGAGGGTAGCAAGGGGCGATGTGTTCAGCCTACCTGTTGCCAGGGTACATTTGGATTGGGGAGTGGGCGCTAGACCTGTGAATGTGGGGGTCAAGAAGGACTTACCTGCTGATGTTCTTCTTGGAAATGACTTGGCCCCCCTTGTTTCTGCCTACGCTCCTATGGGTCCCGCTGATGTTAACTCTGTGACTACCCATGCCCAGATCCGTGCAGCAGAGACTGACCCACCTGCTGCTAAGCCCCAGGACGCTGAGCTCAGTAAATCTCTATCCGCTATTGATACGTGGAGGTCCCGTTACAATGCGCTGATGAAGGAGAAGAGGAGCGCAGAGGAAAAAGCACGTTTAGAACGCGAATCTCTGCTAGACAAGCTGCACCGACAGACTGCAGAAAACACCAGCTTGAGAGTGGGACATGAAACCTTAAAGACAAACTTAGCGACACTTGAGGAGAAGCTGACGCTGGCTCATAGTGAGGTGCAGCAACTCAAGGGCACCCTATGTCAGTATGAAGGGATTGTGGATACCTATAAAGAGCAGGTACAGAAAACTCGTAAAGAAGCTGATGGGATTTTGAAGGACTGTTTAGCCCTAGTCTGGGCACTGAGGAAGTTGAACCCTTCTTTGTATGGACAGGAATTCTCTCTCATAACGGGAATACAGATGGATTGTCCTGGCAAACTGACATGCCTACCACCTCCTAGTCCGGTCATCCCCAGGTTGACCCGCCAAAGGGTCAAGCCGGGTCTGCCGGAGTGTTCCACAACGGGGGAGATATGTGACAGACCCTTCTGTCAGGACTGAAGGAGTTAATTGTGTTTAGCTAAGAAACTAATTTCTAAAGACAGAGTTGCTGGCTCCAGCTATAATCTAATTAGTGCTAAGCATTCTATTGTTTGATCACCTCCAGAGAGAAAACGCCTAAGTGATAAGAAGGGCCAAGAGTGTCTTGTGGTTGAAGTGTTTAAGTAATATAATTCTATTGTATCATGTCAAAGGGCTTGTTCCCTCCATGTAATGTACAACAGTCTTTCAACCCCCATCTGGGGGGGCGGGGGGTGTCAAACCTGTATAAATACTAGGCATCTAGCCTTTAATAAATGTCATTCTGTTTTAAACCTGAAAACTGGCTTGGTTGTGAATTGCTGATTCCCTATGCAGGACATTGTTCATCTGGTATTACCCTTGGTACACTGTTGGTACCGTAACACCCGCAAACTGGACACTGCTACCACTAAGCCCCCTGCTAGAGTGGAGTACAGACCCCCAGTCACCCCAGCAGCTGCCAGTTACCAAACCCCGGCGCACCGCTATACCACACGGCCTCCGGCCACGAACTACCCTCAGAGAGCCCTGTTCAATTTGCGGGGCTACTCACAACCGATTCGATGCTTTGGATGTAAGCAACTAGGGCACAAAAGACCAGAGTGTCCCCTAAACGCAGCGAACCAAGCGCAGTCCTGGAGAAGACCTGCCGGCGGAATCCCACGTAATCCTCAGCCTGCGGCCCGCTACGTAGAGGCGCAAGAATGCTGGAGCATCCTACATGAGGCAGACCTTGTGCAAGCTGCCCACCGGAATAACCGGCAACTGGTTAAAGTGAATGGGAAGAAGGTCAGTGGTCTACGGGATACTGGTGCTACCATGACCTTGCTTCAAAAGAACTTGGTGTCTGAGAAACAGTACACTGGAGACACTGTGGCTGTGAGGGTAGCAAGGGGCGATGTGTTCAGCCTACCTGTTGCCAGGGTACATTTGGATTGGGGAGTGGGCGCTAGACCTGTGAATGTGGGGGTCAAGAAGGACTTACCTGCTGATGTTCTTCTTGGAAATGACTTGGCCCCCCTTGTTTCTGCCTACGCTCCTATGGGTCCCGCTGATGTTAACTCTGTGACTACCCATGCCCAGATCCGTGCAGCAGAGACTGACCCACCTGCTGCTAAGCCCCAGGACGCTGAGCTCAGTAAATCTCTATCCGCTATTGATATGTGGAGGTCCCGTTACAATGCGCTGATGAAGGAGAAGAGGAGCGCAGAGGAAAAAGCACGTTTAGAACGTGAATCTCTGCTAGACAAGCTGCACCGACAGACTGCAGAAAACACCAGCTTGAGAGTGGGACATGAAACCTTAAAGACAAACTTAGCGACACTTGAGGAGAAGCTGACGCTGGCTCATAGTGAGGTGCAGCAACTCAAGGGCACCCTATGTCAGTATGAAGGGATTGTGGATACCTATAAAGAGCAGGTACAGAAAACTCGTAAAGAAGCTGATGGGATTTTGAAGGACTGTTTAGCCCTAGTCTGGGCACTGAGGAAGTTGAACCCTTCTTTGTATGGACAGGAATTCTCTTTCATAACGGGAATACAGATGGATTGTCCTGGCAAACTGACATGCCTACCACCTCCTAGTCCGGTCATCCCCAGGTTGACCCGCCAAAGGGTCAAGCCGGGTCTGCCGGAGTGTTCCACAACGGGGGAGATATGTGACAGACCCTTCTGTCAGGACTGAAGGAGTTAATTGTGTTTAGCTAAGAAACTAATTTCCAAAGACAGAGTTGCTGGCTCCAGCTATAATCTAATTAGTGCTAAGCATTCTATTGTTTGATCACCTCCAGAGAGAAAACGCCTAAGTGATAAGAAGGGCCAAGAGTGTCTTGTGGTTGAAGTGTTTAAGTAATATAATCCTATTGTATCATGTCAAAGGGCTTGTTCCCTCCATGTAATGTACAACAGCCTTTCAACCCCCATCTGGGGGGGGGGGGGGGGGGTTCAGACCTGCATAAATACTAGGCATAGCCTTTTAATAAATATCATTCTGTTTTAAACCTGAAAACTGGCTTGGTTGTGAATTGCTGATTCCCTATGCAGGACATTGTTCATCTGGTATTAACCTTGGTATCCTGTTGGTACTGTAACATCTATCTATCTCAATCTCTATCTATCTCTATCTATCCCTAGACCTATCTATCTCTATCACAATCTCTGTCTATCTCTATCACTATTTATCTATATCTCTATCTTTCTCTCTCTCTCTATCTATCTTTATCAATCTCTGTCTCCATCTATCTCTATCTTTATGAATCTCTATAGAGAAAAATAGTGAAAAAAACAGATAGAGATAGATATAGATAGAAGAGATAGATAGATATAGATCTATGTATTGATTTATATCTTCTATCTATATCTATCTATCTCTATCCATCTCTATCTCTTTTTTCCCTATCTTTCTCTATCTCTATATCTCTATGTATATCTATCTCTATCTATCTTTATCTCTATCTATCTCTATTTCTATCTCCATATATTTCTATCTCCATATATGTCTATCTCCATCTACCTCTCTCCATCTCTATTTATCTCTATCTATCTCTATGTCTATTTATCTCTATCGCTATCTATCTTTATCTATCTCTACCTATCTCTATATTTATCTATTTTTCACTATCTGTCTCTATCTATCACTATATCTCTATTTCTATCTATCTCTATCTGTATCTCTATATGTATCTGTATCTATCTATCTACCGATCTATCTCTAGAGATAGATATAGATAGAAGAGATAGATAGATAGATATAGATCTATATATCGATCTATATCTTCTATCTATATCTATCTATCTCTATCTATCTCTATCCATCTCTATCTCTTTTTTCCCTATCTTTCTCTATCTATCTCTATATCTCTATGTATATCTATCTCTATCTGTATCTATCTTTATCTCTATCTATCTCTATTTCTATCTCCATATATGTCTATCTCCATCTACCTCTCTCCATCTCTATCTATCTCTATGTCTATTTATCTCTATCGCTAACTATCTTTATCTATCTCTACCTATCTCTATCTATATCTATTTTTCACTATCTGTCTCTATCTATCACTATATCTCTATTTCTATCTATCTCTATCTGTATCTCTATATGTATCTGTATCTATCTATCTACCGATCTATCTCTATTTTTCTTTTTATCTGTATCTCTATCTATCTTTATCTATTGCTATCTCTATTTCTATCTCCAACTCTCTCTATCTTTATCTATCTCTACCTATCTCTATCTATCTATTTATCTATCTATCTCTATATATATCCATCCTTATCTATCTCTATCTATCTCTATTGTTCACTATCTATCTATCTATCTATCTATTTATATATTTTATCTAAATATATATATAAATCTATATCTATCTATCTATCTATCTATCTCTATATCTATATTTCTATCTGTATCTTTATCTCTATCTGTATCTATCTATCTATCTATCTATCTCTATTTCTCTATCTATCTGTAACTCTATCTACCTCTATCTATTGTTATTTCTATATATCTCTATCTCTATTTCTATCGCCATCTATCTCTATCTCCATCTATCTCTCTCTATCTGTATTTATCTTTATCTCTCTCTACCTATCTATATCTATCTCTATTGTTCACTATCTATATCTATCTATATATCTCTATCTATCTCTACCTTTCTCTATCTCTTTCTATCTCTATCAATCTCTGTCTCCATCTATCGCTATCTTTCTATCTCTATCTCTTTTTATCTCTATCTATCTCTATCTCAATCTATCTATCTCTACCTTTCTCTATCTCAATCTATCTCTTTCGATCTCAATCTCTAGCTATCTTTATCACTATCTATATCTATCTTTATCTCCATCTATTTCTATATCTATCTATCTATCTATCTATCTATCTATCTATCTATCAATCTATCTGTCTATCTCTATCTTTCTCTATCTATCTCTATCTTTCTCTATCTATCTCTTTATCTGACTATCTCTAGCTATCAATATTGCAATCTCTATCTCTATCTATTTCTATATCTCCTTCCATCTCTATTGTTCACTATTTATCTCTATCTATCTCTACCTTTCTCTATCTCTATCTATCTCTATCTCTTTGTATCTCTATCTCTATCTATCTCTATCTCTATATATCTATCTATCTATCTATCTATCTATCTATCTATCTCTAACTATTATACCTATCTCTATATATTTCTATCCATCTCTACCTATTTCTATCTCTGTCTTTCTCTATCTATCTCTATCTGTATCTCTATTTCTATCTGTGTCTCTATCTTTCTCTATCTTTATCTAGCTCTATCTATGTCTTTTTTCTCTCTATCTCAATCTATCTCTATTTATCTCTAGCTCTATCTATCTCAATATCTATCTATCTATCTATCTATCTCTATCTATTTTTTATCTATATCAATCTATCTCTATCTATCTATATTGATCTCAATCTCTAGCTATCTCTATCACTATCTTTATCTATCTCTATCTCTATCTATCTCTATCTTACTATATCTATCTATCTTTCTCTATTGTTACGGTTACCCTTAGTCTCGCTGAGAGATGGACCGCTTAGTAGCCTGGATCCCTATTGCTAAAGAGGGGAGAAGCTGCTTTCCATAGTATTCTATATGAGTCTCGCAAATATAGAATAATCTCCCTTAGCTGCAGTACCGCTAGGATACCCTTCTGCCCACAAAAACGAGTCAACGCTGCGATTGAGGGTCAAACAAGAACTCAGGACTGGGATGCCCAGCCTGCTTTTTATTAAGGTTACATGCACACAGGGCACTCCCAGGGGGAGAGGGGGGGAAGCACAAAATCCCCCATCACACATTTAGATAGAGAGCACTGTCCTTTGACAGGCCACAATAGGATTACAGTACTTAAGATAACAAGTTTACAAGTTCATCTTATCAATTAGCAGTCTGGCTCCAGAGGTGATTAGACAATAGTTTCTAAAAGCTGAAAAAAAAAGAGTTAACTCTTTATGAAATGATACTTGTTACGGTTTTCTTGGAGCCCTTCTTAGGCGCTGGCTTGCTGGTTCAGGCATTGCTGCTGGGAAATAAGCTCTTCACAACAAAATAACTAATGCTTCTGTAACATCTATCTATCTCTATCTCTATCTATCTCTTTCTCTATCTCTATTTATCTATCTCTATATTTCTTACTCTCTATATATCTATCTATATCTATCTCTATACATTTCAATCTCTATTTTTATCTATCTCTATCCATATCTATAGATTTATATATCTATCTATCTCTATCTATCTCCATATATCTGTATCACTATGTATCACTATGTGTATCTCTATCTATCTCTATCTATCCCCATCTATCTCTCTCTATCTCAATCTCTCTCTATCTACCTCTATCTATTTTAATCTATCTATCTCCAACTATCGCTATCTATCTCAATCTATCTCTATCTATTTTTATCTATCTCCAACTATCTCTATCTATAGCAATCTCTATCTGTGACAGACCCTTCTGTCAGGACTGAAGGAGTTAATTGTGTTTAGCTAAGAATCTAATTTCTAAAGACAGGTTTTCTGGCCTCAGCTATTGTGTGCTATAATTACATTTAAGTAATAAACAGGCCATTGTTTAATCACCCTCAGAGAGCAGACGCTAGGTGATAAGACAAGCCAAATGTGTTTAAGTTGTTATCTGCCTAAGTAAAGTATTTAAGTAATGTAATTCTACTGTTTCATAAAAGGGCGTCTTCCCCTTTTTATCTAAATGTACAAGAGTCTTTCAACCCCCCCATCTGGGGTCAAACCTGTATAAATACTAGGCATCTAGCCTTTAATAAATGACATTCTGTTTTAAACCTGAAACTGGCTGGGTTGTGAATTGCTGATTCCCTATGCAGGACATTGTTCATCTGGTATTAACCCTTGGTACACTGTTGGTACCGTAACAATTGGTGGCAAGCGACGGAATGAACCTTATCGCCCAGAAGAGCAACTACACAAGCCAGTAACCTCAGGAAGAGGGGGATTATTACAATACTGACTAAGATGGAAAGAGTACCAGGGACAGAAGGAACCAATGGGCCCAGCATATCAGACAGAACCCCTGAAGAAGCAAGCTTTGATCGGGCGGTTAAAATAAGACTGGCATATTATGGCCCCAACCCATCTGCGGAAATTATCGACCGGGTCATAGCAGCTGTGGAAGCCAACCTACTTCGCCAAAGCAGCGCTGCAGCAGCCCAAGTGGAAAAGAGAAAAGTAAATTTTGCAGCTTTTAAAAACTTCCTGGAAACAGAAGGAGAGATTGATGGGTACCTTGCGGATTTTGAGAGGCAATGTGCACTACACAAGGTACCCGCAGAGGACTGGGTCACGATATTATCCGGAAAATTATCCGGCCGGGCCAGTGAGGCTTTTCGGGCCATTCCAGATGAGGAGGTTGGGGATTATAATACTGTGAAAGAGGCTCTGCTCTCCAGGTATGCGGTTACACCGGAGGCATACCGGAGGCGGTTCAGAGACACTGTTAAATTAGCTGGTGATTCCTACGTTGAGTGGGCATGTAAGGTGCACCGCACAGCAGCTCACTGGATAGCGGGGTGCCAAGCCGTATCTGGGGAAGAGGTGCTGCAGCTATTCCTGTTGGAACATTGCTTTGACAAGTTATCAGCAGGAGTTAGAGAGTGGGTTCGGGACCGTAAACCCTCCACCCTGCATGAAGCTGCTCGCCTGGCAGATGAGTATATGGATGCCCGCAAACTGGACACTGCTACCACTAAGCCCCCTGCTAGAGTGGAGTACAGACCCCCAGTCACCCCAGCAGCTGCCAGTTACCAACCCCCGGTGCACCGCTATACCACACGGCCTCCGGCCACGAACTACCCTCAGAGAGCACGGTTCAATTCACGGGGCTGCTCACAACCTATTTGGTGCTTTGGATGTAAGCAACTAGGGCACAAAAGACCAGAGTGTCCCCTAAATGCAGCGAACCAAGCACAGTCCTGGAGAAGACCCGCCGGCGGAATCCCACGTAACTCTCAGCCTGCGGCCCGCTACGTAGAGGCGCAAGAATGCTGGAGCATCCTACATGAGGCAGACCTTGTGCAAGCTGCCCCCCGGAATAACCGGCAACTGGTTAAAGTGAATGGGAAGAAGGTCAGTGGTCTACGGGATACTGGTGCTACCATGACCTTGCTTCAAAAGAACTTGGTGTCTGAGAAACAGTACACTGGAGACACTGTGGCTGTGAGGGTAGCAGGGGGCGATGTGTTCAGCCTACCTGTTGCCAGGGTACATTTGGATTGGGGAGTGGGCGGTAGACCTGTGAATGTGGGGGTCAAGAAGGACTTACCTGCTGATGTTCTTCTTGGAAATGACTTGGCCCCCCTTGTTTCTGCCTACGCTCCTATGGGTCCCGCTGATGTTAACTCTGTGACTACCCATGCCCAGATCCGTGCAGCAGAGACTGACCCCCCTGCTGCTAAGCCCCAGGACGCTGAGCTCAGTAAATCTCTATCCGCTATTGATACGTGGAAGTCTCGTTACAATGCGCTGATGAAGGAGAAGAGGAGCGCAGAGGAAAAAGCACGTTTAGAACGTGAATCTCTGCTAAACAAGCTGCACCGACAGACTGCAGAAAACACCAGCTTGAGAGTGGGACATTGTTACGGTACCAACAGTGTACCAAGGGTTAATACCAGATGAACAATGTCCTGCATAGGGAATCAGCAATTCACAACCCAGCCAGTTTCCCTGCAAACATGAGACCAAGCTCCACATTTCAGGTTTAAAAAAGAATAACTACTTTATTTGAAGGCAGCACACAGATTTATACACCCTGGCTTCAGGTTACAGAGGGCATTGGTTTAACAGTAAAGCAAACATATGAACAATGCATCAAACCTCTAACAATTGTCTATTCACAGGTAAAACAGATTAACATATTAAGTTAATTAACTAGGGAAGAACGTTTACTCAGACAATCTGATGTTGGGCAGTCTAGTTAACATAATCACACAAGGACACAATCAGTTTACCCAGACAGACTCCTGAGACACAATCAGATCTGAAACATACATAGAATACATCTTATTACAGAATATAGGAACAGTTCTTATTAGCTATAAAGTCTTTTATGCCCACTTGGCTTATAGAGTCACAATTGCTCCCAAAAGGTGCACTCACACCCTGTACCCATCCTGTATTTATGGATACAGGGTGACATAGACATAAGACAGAGTTATGAAAGTACATGGGGTGTCCAGCATATAAAATTCCATATTTTCATGCAGTCTCTGGGTATCCTTAAGCCCATGTACCTCCAGCCCAAAGAATGTTCCATAACAGGCCCTCCAATGTACAGTGGCGAGATTGGTTTCGTCACATCTCTCCCCTTTTCCAAACAGACTAACAGGGTATCTGACCTCCTGCCGGTCAGTGCCCTGGTTAGTCCAGCAACCCACCCATAAAACACAATTAGTAGTACAGCCCACCCACAATAAATGGTTACTACACCTGAGTACGGGGAAAACTTGTCCATGTCCAGGTGCCTCACCACAGCTGTGTGGGGGACTGGTACGCTGAATTGGTGGGTTGCGAGGTGGGCAGAGACCAGCTGTACTCTGCCCGGGTGCCAGCACTACCATGGAAGTAGCCTGGTGGGAGCCTGGTTGCTGGAGGGGGAGACCGACTGTCTCCCCTTTGGATACATAGCTGTGCTGCTGGAGGGGGAGACCAATCGTCTCCCCTTTGGCTAAACAGCCGTGTTGCTGGGGGACAGGACCATCAAACTCCTCTCCCTCTGGTTTGTCATGCTCGGCTGTCCAGGGTATGTACTGTGCCATATACCACCAGAGCGCCTGGTAGGCATGTCAGTTTGCTGGGACAATCCATCTGTATTCCCGTTATGAGAGAGAATTCCTGTCCATACAAACAAGGGTTCAAATTCCTCAGTGCCCAGACCAGGGCCAAACAGTCCTTCAAAATCACATCAGCTTCTTTACGAGTTTTCTGTACCTGCTCTTTATAGGTATCCACAATCCCTTCATACTGACATAGGGTGCCCTTGAGTTGCAGCACCTCACTATGAGCCAGCGTCAGCTTCTCCTCCAGTGTCACTAAGTTTTTCTTTAATGTTTCATGTTCCACTCTCAAGCTGGTGTTTTCTGCAGTCTGTCGGTGCAGCTTGTCTAGCAGAGATTCCTGTTCTAAACGTGCTTTTTCCTCTGCGCTCCTCTTCTCCTTCATCAGCGCATTGTAACGGGACCTCCACATATCAATAGCGGATAGAGATTTACTGAGCTCAGCGTCCTGGGGCTTAGCAGAAGGTGGGTCAGTCTCTGCTGCACGGATCTGGGCACGGGTAGTCACAGAGTTAACATCAGCGGGACCCATAGGAGCGTAGGCAGAAACAAGGGGGGCCAAGTCATTTCCAAGAAGAACATCAGCAGGTAAGTCCTTCTTGACCCCCACATTCACAGGTCTAGCGCCCACTCCCCAATCCAAATGTACCCTGGCAACAGGTAGGCTGAACACATCGCCCCCTGCTACCCTCACAGCCACAGTGTCTCCAGTGTACTGTTTCTCAGACACCAAGTTCTTTTGAAGCAAGGTCATGGTAGCACCAGTATCCCGTAGACCACTGACCTTCTTCCCATTCACTTTAACCAGTTGCCGGTTATTCCGGTGGGCAGCTTGCACAAGGTCTGCCTCATGTAGGATGCTCCAGCATTCTTGCGCCTCTACGTAGCGGGCCGCAGGCTGAGGATTACGTGGGATTCCGCCGGCGGGTCTTCTCCAGGACTGCGCTTGGTTCGCTGCGTTTAGGGGACACTCTGGTCTTTTGTGCCCTAGTTGCTTACATCTAAAGCACCGAATAGGTTGTGAGTAGCACCGCAGGGCTCTCTGAGGGTAGTTTGTGGCCGGAGGCCGTGTGGTATAGTGGTGCGCCGGGGTTTGGTAACTGGCAGCTGCTGGGGTGACTGGGGGTCTGTACTCCACTCTAGCAGGGGGCTTAGTGGTAGCAGTGTCCAGTTTGCGGGCATCCGTATACTCATCTGCCAAGCGAGCCGCTTCCTGCAGGGTGGAGGGTTTACGGTCCCGAACCCACTCTCGAACTCCTGCGGGTAATTTGTCGAAGCAATGTTCCAACAGGAATAGCTGCAGCACCTCTTCCCCAGATATGGCTTGGCACCCCGCTATCCAGTGAGCTGCTGTGCGGTGCACCTTACATGCCCACTCAAGGTAGGAATCTCCAGCTAATTTAACAGTGTCTCTGAACCGCCTCCTGTATGCCTCCGGTGTAACCGCATACCTGGAGAGCAGAGCCTCTTTTACAGTATTATAATCCCTGACTTCCTCATCTGGAATGGCCCGAAAAGCCTCTCTGGCCCGGCCGGATAATTTTCCAGATAATATCGTGACCCAGTCCTCTGCGGGTACCTTGTGTAGTGCACATTGCCTCTCAAAATCCGCAAGGTACCCATCTGCAAGGGTTAATACCAGGGAACAACGTCCTGCATAGGGAATCAGCAATTCACAAACCAGCCAGTTTTCAGGTTTAAACAGAATATCTGCTTTATTTGAAGGCAGCACACAGATTTATACACCCTGGCTTCAGGTTACAAAGGGCATTGGTTTAACAGTAAAGCAAACATATGAACAATGCATCAAACAATTGTCTATTCACAGGTAAAACAGATTAACATATTAAGTTAATTAACTAGGGAAGAACGTTTACTCAGACAATCTGATGTTGGGCAGTCTAGTTAACATAATCACACAAGGACACAATCAGTTTACCCAGACAGACTCCTGAGACACAATCAGATCTTAAACATACATAGAATACATCTTATTACAGAATATAGGAACAGTTCTTATTAGCTATAAAGTCTTTTATGCCCACTTTGCTTATAGAGTCACAATTGCTCCCACAAGGGGCACTCACACCCTGTACCCATCCTGTATTTATGGATACAGGGTGACATAGACATAAGACAGAGGTATGAAAGTACATGGGGTGTCCAGCATATAAAATTCCATATTTCCATGCAGTCTCTGGGTATCCTTAAGCCCATGTACCTCCAGCCCAAAGAATGTTCCATAACAGGCCCTCCAATGTACAGTGGCGAGATTGGTTTTGTCACATCTCTCCCCTTTTCCAAACAGACTAACAGGGTATCTGACCTCCTGCCGGTCAGTGCCCTGGTTAGTCCAGCAACCCACCCATAAAACACAATTAGTAGTACAGCCCACCCACAATAAATGGTTACTACACCTGAGTACGGGGAAAACTTGTCCATGTCCAGGTGCCTCACCACAGCTGTGTGGGGGACTGGTACGCTGAATTGGTGGGTTGCGAGGTGGGCAGAGACCAGCTGTACTCTGCCCGGGTGCCAGCACTACCATGGAAGTAGCCTGGTGGGAGCCTGGTTGCTGGAGGGGAAGACCGACTGTCTCCCCTTCGGATACATAGCTGTGCTGCTGGAGGGGGAGACCAATCGTCTCCCCTTTGGCTAAACAGCCGTGTTGCTGGGGGACAGGACCATCAAACTCCTCTCCCTCTGGTTTGTCATGCTCGGCTGTCCAGGGTATATACTGTGGCATATACCACCAGAGCGCCTGGTAGGCATGTCAGTTTGCTGGGACAATCCATCTGTATTCCCGTTATGAGAGAGAATTCCTGTCCATACAAACAAGGGTTCAAATTCCTCAGTGCCCAGACCAGGGCCAAACAGTCCTTCAAAATCCCATCAGCTTCTTTACGAGTTTTCTGTACCTGCTCTTTATAGGTATCCACAATCCCTTCATACTGACATAGGGTGCCCTTGAGTTGCTGCACCTCACTATGAGCCAGCGTCAGCTTCTCCTCCAGTGTCACTAAGTTTGTCTTTAATGTTTCATGTTCCACTCTCAAGCTGGTGTTTTCTGCAGTTTGTCGGTGCAGCTTGTCTAGCAGAGATTCCTGTTCTAAACGTGCTTTTTCCTCTGCGCTCCTCTTCTCCTTCATCAGCGCATTGTAACGGGACCTCCACATATCAATAGCGGATAGAGATTTACTGAGCTCAGCGTCCTGGGGCTTAGCAGCAGGTGGGTCAGTCTCTGCTGCACGGATCTGGGCATGGGTAGTCACAGAGTTAACATCAGCGGGACCCATAGGAGCGTAGGCAGAAACAAGGGGGGCCAAGTCATTTCCAAGAAGAACATCAGCAGGTAAGTCCTTCTTGACCCCCACATTCACAGGTCTAGCGCCCACTCCCCAATCCAAATGTACCCTGGCAACAGGTAGGCTGAACACATCGCCCCCTGCTACCCTCACAGCCACAGTGTCTCCAGTGTACTGTTTCTCAGACACCAAGTTCTTTTGAAGCAAGGTCATGGTAGCACCAGTATCCCGTAGACCACTGACCTTCTTCCCATTCACTTTAACCAGTTGCCGGTTATTCCGGTGGGCAGCTTGCACAAGGTCTGCCTCATGTAGGATGCTCCAGCATTCTTGCGCCTCTACGTAGCGGGCCGCAGGCTGAGGATTACGTGGGATTCCGCCGGCGGGTCTTCTCCAGGACTGCGCTTGGTTCGCTGCGTTTAGGGGACACTCTGGTCTTTTGTGCCCTAGTTGCTTACATCTAAAGCACCGAATAGGTTGTGAGTAGCCCCGCGAATTGAACAGGGCTCTCTGAGGGTAGTTCGTGGCCGGAGGCCGTGTGGTATAGCGGTGCGCCGGGGTTTGGTAACTGGCAGCTGCTGGGGTGACTGGGGGTCTGTACTCCACTCTAGCAGGGGGCTTAGTGGTAGCAATGTCCAGTTTGCGGGCATCCGTATACTCATCTGCCAAGCGAGCCGCTTCCTGCAGGGTGGAGGGTTTACGGTCCCGAACCCACTCTCGAACTCCTGCGGGTAATTTGTCGAAGCAATGTTCCAACAGGAATAGCTGCAGCACCTCTTCCCCAGATATGGCTTGGCACCCCGCTATCCAGTGAGCTGCTGTGCGGTGCACCTTACATGCCCACTCAAGGTAGGAATCTCCAGCTAATTTAACAGTGTCTCTGAACCGTCTCCGGTATGCCTCCGGTGTAACCGCATACCTGGAGAGCAGAGCCTCTTTTACAGTATTATAATCCCTGACTTCCTCATCTGGAATGGCCCGAAAAGCCTCTCTGGCCCGGCCGGATAATTTTCCAGATAATATCGTGACCCAGTCCTCTGCGGGTACCTTGTGTAGTGCACATTGCCTCTCAAAATCCGCAAGGTACCCATCAATCTCTCCTTCTGTTTCCAGGAAGTTTTTAAAAGCTGCAAAATTTACTTTTCTCTTTTCCATCTTAGTCAGTATTGTAATAATCCCCCTCTTCCTGAGGTTACTGGCTTGTGTAGTTGCTCTTCTGGGCGATAAGGTTCATTCCGTCGCTGCCACCAATGTTACGGTACCATCAGTGTACCAAGGGTTAATACCAGGGAACAACGTCCTGCATAGGGAATCAGCAATTCACAAACCAGCCAGTTTTCAGGTTTAAACAGAATATCTGCTTTATTTGAAGGCAGCACACAGATTTATACACCCTGGCTTCAGGTTACAAAGGGCATTGGTTTAACAGTAAAGCAAACATATGAACAATGCATCAAACAATTGTCTATTCACAGGTAAAACAGATTAACATATTAAGTTAATTAACTAGGGAAGAACGTTTACTCAGACAATCTGATGTTGGGCAGTCTAGTTAACATAATCACACAAGGACACAATCAGTTTACCCAGACAGACTCCTGAGACACAATCAGATCTTAAACATACATAGAATACATCTTATTACAGAATATAGGAACAGTTCTTATTAGCTATAAAGTCTTTTATGCCCACTTTGCTTATAGAGTCACAATTGCTCCCACAAGGGGCACTCACACCCTGTACCCATCCTGTATTTATGGATACAGGGTGACATAGACATAAGACAGAGGTATGAAAGTACATGGGGTGTCCAGCATATAAAATTCCATATTTCCATGCAGTCTCTGGGTATCCTTAAGCCCATGTACCTCCAGCCCAAAGAATGTTCCATAACAGGCCCTCCAATGTACAGTGGCGAGATTGGTTTTGTCACACCATCAATCTCTCCTTCTGTTTCCAGGAAGTTTTTAAAAGCTGCAAAATGTACTTTTCTCTTTTCCATCTTAGTCAGTATTGTAATAATCCCCCTCTTCCTGAGGTTACTGGCTTGTGTAGTTGCTCTTCTGGGCGATAAGGTTCATTCCGTCGCTGCCACCAATGTTACGGTACCAACAGTGTACCAAGGGTTAATACCAGATGAACAATGTCCTGCATAGGGAATCAGCAATTCACAACCCAGCCAGTTTCCCTGCAAACATGAGACCAAGCTCCACATTTCAGGTTTAAAAAAGAATAACTACTTTATTTGAAGGCAGCACACAGATTTATACACCCTGGCTTCAGGTTACAGAGGGCATTGGTTTAACAGTAAAGCAAACATATGAACAATGCATCAAACCTCTAACAATTGTCTATTCACAGGTAAAACAGATTAACATATTAAGTTAATTAACTAGGGAAGAACGTTTACTCAGACAATCTGATGTTGGGCAGTCTAGTTAACATAATCACACAAGGACACAATCAGTTTACCCAGACAGACTCCTGAGACACAATCAGATCTGAAACATACATAGAATACATCTTATTACAGAATATAGGAACAGTTCTTATTAGCTATAAAGTCTTTTATGCCCACTTGGCTTATAGAGTCACAATTGCTCCCAAAAGGTGCACTCACACCCTGTACCCATCCTGTATTTATGGATACAGGGTGACATAGACATAAGACAGAGTTATGAAAGTACATGGGGTGTCCAGCATATAAAATTCCATATTTTCATGCAGTCTCTGGGTATCCTTAAGCCCATGTACCTCCAGCCCAAAGAATGTTCCATAACAGGCCCTCCAATGTACAGTGGCGAGATTGGTTTCGTCACAGACATGAAACATTAAAGACAAACTTAGCGACACTTGAGGAGAAGCTGACGCTGGCTCATAGTGAGGTGCAGCAACTCAAGGGCACCCTATGTCAGTATGAAGGGATTGTGGATACCTATAAAGAGCAGGTACAGAAAACTCCTAAAGAAGCTGATGGGATTTTGAAGGACTGTTTAGCCCTAGTCTGGGCACTGAGGAAGTTGAACCCTTCTTTGTATGGACAGGAATTCTCTCTCATAACGGGAATACAGATGGATTGTCCTGGCAAACTGACATGCCTACCACCTCCTAGTCCGGTCATCCCCAGGTTGACCCGCCAAAGGGTCAAGCCGGGTCTGCCGGAGTGTTCCACAAGGGGGGAGATATGTGACAGACCCTTCTGTCAGGACTGAAGGAGTTAATTGTGTTTAGCTAAGAATCTAATTTCTAAAGACAGGTTTTCTGGCCTCAGCTATTGTGTGCTATAATTACATTTAAGTAATAAACAGGCCATTGTTTAATCACCCTCAGAGAGCAGACGCTAGGTGATAAGACAAGCCAAATGTGTTTAAGTTGTTATCTGCCTAAGTAAAGTATTTAAGTAATGTAATTCTACTGTTTCATAAAAGGGCGTCTTCCCCTTTTTATCTAAATGTACAAGAGTCTTTCAACCCCCCCATCTGGGGTCAAACCTGTATAAATACTAGGCATCTAGCCTTTAATAAATGACATTCTGTTTTAAACCTGAAACTGGCTGGGTTGTGAATTGCTGATTCCCTATGCAGGACATTGTTCATCTGGTATTAACCCTTTGTACACTGTTGGTACCGTAACACTATCTATCTCTATCTATCCCTAGACCTATCTTTCTCTATCACTATCTCTGTCTATCTCTATCTATTTCTATCACTATTTATCTCTATCTATCTCTATCTTTCTCTCTCTCTCTATCTATCTCTATCAATCTCTGTCTCCATCTATCTCTATCTTTATGAATCTCTATAGAGAAAAATAGTGAAAAAAATAGATAGAGATAGAGATATAGATAGATAGATAGATATAGATCTATCTATCTATCAATCAATCTATATCTATCTATCTCTATCTATCTCTATATATCTCTATCCATCTCTATCTCTTTGTTTCCCTATCTTTCTCTATCTAGCTCTATATCTCTATGTACTGTATATCTATCTCTATCTGTATCTATCTTTATCTCTATCTATCTCTATTTATATCTCCATATATCTCTATCTCCATCTACCTCTCTCCATCTCTATCTATGTCTAATTATCTCTATCGCTATCTATCTTTATCTATCTCTTCCTATCTCTATCTATCTCTATCTATATCTATTTTTCATTATCTGTCTCTATCTATCACTATATCTCTATTTCTATCTATCTCTATCTGTATCTCTATATGTATCTGTATCTATCTATCTATCTATCTATCTATCTATCTATCTACCTATCTCTATTTTTCTTTCTATCTGTATCTCTATCTATCTATCTCTATCTATTGCTATCTCTATTTCTATCTCCAACTATCTCTATCTTCATCTATCTCTCTCTATCTCTATCTATCTCTATGTCTATCTATCTTTATCTATCTCTACCTATCTCTATCTATCTAGCTCTATCTATATCCATCCTTATCTATCTCTATTGTTCACTATCTATCTATCTATCTATCTATCTATCTATCTATCTCTCTCTCTCTCTCTCTATATATATATATATATATATATCTATATCTCTAATTCTATCTGTATCTGTATATCTATCTGTATCTATCTATCTATCTATCTATCTATCTATCTATCTCTATCTCTATTTCTCTATCTATCTATCTCCATCTATCTCTATTTATCTTTATCTCTCTCTACCTATCTCTATCTCTATTATTCACTATATATATCTATATATCTCTATCTATCTCTACCTTTCTCTATCTCTATCTATCTCTATCAATCTCTGTCTCCATCTATCTCTATCTTTCTATCTCTATCTCTTTTTATCTCTATCTATCTATCTTTATCTATCTCTATCTCAATCTATCTCTTTCGATCTCAATCTCTAGCTATCTCTATCACTATCTATATCTATCTATCTTTCTATCTATCTCTATCTCCATCTATTTATATATCTATCATCTATCTCTCTATCTATCTCTATCATTCTCTATCTATCTCTATCTTTCTCTATCTATCTCTATCTATCTCTATCTATCTCTATCTATATCTATTTTTCACTATCTGTCTCTATCTATCAGTATATCTCTATTTCTATCTATCTCTATCTGTATCTCTATATGTATCTGTATCTATCTATCTACCTATCTATTTCTATTTTTCTTTTTATCTGTATCTCTATCTATCTATCTCTATATATTGCTATCTCTATTTCTATCTCCAACTATCTCTATCTCCATCTATCTCTCTCTATCTCTATGTCTATCTATATTTATCTATCTCTATCTATCTATCTCTATCTATATCCATCCTTATCTATCTCTATCCATCTCTATTGTTCACTATCTATCTATCTATATCTATATATATATATATATATATATATATATATATATATATATAAAAATGTATATCTATCTCTATATCTCTAATTCTATCTGTATCTGTATATCTATCTCTATCTATCTATCTATCTATCTCTATCTCTATTTCTCTATCTATCTGTATCTCTATCTATCTCTATCTATTGCTATTTCTATATATCTCTATCTCTATTTCTATCGCCATCTATCTCTATCTCCATCTATCTCTCTCTATCTCTATTTATCTTTATCTCTCTCTACCTATCTCTATCTATCTCTATTATTCACTATATATATCTATATATCTCTATCTATCTCTACCTTTCTCTATCTATCTCTATCTTTCTATCTCTATCTCTTTTTATCTCTATCTATCTATCTTTATCTATCTCTATCTCAATCTATCTCTATCTTTCTCTATCTCAATCTATCTCTTTCGATCTCAATCTCTAGCTATCTCTATCACTATCTATATCTATCTATCTATCTATCTATCTATCTATCTATCTATCTATCTATCTCTATCTCCATCTATTTATCTATCTATCTATCTATCTATCTATCTCTATCTTTCTCTATCTATCTATATCTTTCTCTATTTATCTCTATCTTTCTCTATCTATCTCTATCTATATCTATTTTTCACTATCTGCCTCTATCTATCACTATATCTCTATTTCTATCTATATCTATCTGTATCTCTATATGTATCTGTATCTATCTATCTACCTATCTATTTCTATTTTTCTTTTTATCTGTATCTCTATCTATCTATCTATCTATCTCTATATATTGCTATCTCTATTTCTATCTCCAACTATCTCTATCTCCATCTATCTCTCTCTATCTCTATCTATCTCTATGTTTATCTATCTTTATCTATCTCTACCTATCTCTATCTATCTATCTATCTATCTATCTATCTATCTATCTATCTCTATCTATATCCATCCTTATCTATCTCTATCTATCTCTATTGTTCACTATCTATCTATCTATCTATCTATCTATCTATATCTTCTATCTATCTATCTATCTATCTATCTATCTATCTATCTATCTATCTATATCTTATATATATATATATATATTGTTACAAACTGCTATTTGTGACTGGCCCTTTAAATGGAAGGTTGCCCTGCTTCCCTGGATTTTGGAGAAGCCTATTTGCCAGCCTCCTTCCTCATGACTATGGCCCCTGGAAGATTGTGCCCCTGAGAACATATTAAATTTTATTGGGTGTGTATGGCCCTTTAAGAACCATCTGGGGACATATTGTGACTTTGATGAACAATGCCCCTTTAAGACTATGTCCCCAGACCTGTGAAATGACTTGTCCCTGGCTTTCTCCCACTTGGTTCAGTTTCATTGTGTGCCATTAAGAGTTAAATTTTGTTCAGCTTCAAGAAACCTATTCTAAATACAAGTCTGCTGGGATTAGCTCTAATTAGGTTTAGTGATCAACTTTCCCATTGTCTAATCAGACTAGTATTGATAAGGTGGACTGCATTGTTTTATTGTGTGTAATGTTATCTGCTGAAGTAAATGTTGTGGCCTGTCAAAGGGAGTGTCTCTCTATCTAATATCAAATGTGTGATGGGGGATTTTATGCCTCCCCCTGAGAGTGTCCTGTTTGCATGTGTTACAGAAGCATTAGTTATTTTGTTGTGAAGAAACTTATTTCCCAGCAGCAATGCCTGAACCAGCCAAGATGCTTCCATGTTCGGGCTGGGAGCCGTCCTCAGCCAAGTAGGCGAAGATGGAGGGGAGCATCCAGTTGCCTACATCAGCCGGAAGCTCCTGCCCCGCGAAGTCAGCTATGCAGCGGTCGAAAAGGAGTGTTTGGCTTTGGTGTGGGCATTAAAGAAATTGACTCCCTATTTATATGGGCAGGAGTTCACTCTGGTCACCGACCATAACCCGTTGGTGTGGCTGAACCGGGTCTCTGGAGATAATGGCAGGCTATTACGTTGGAGTTTATCGTTGCAACCCTTCAATTTCACCATTACTTACAGACCTGGGAAACAGAATGGCAACGCCGACGGGTTGTCCAGACAAACCGACCTCAGCCCCGCATAACCAGCGGTCTGGACAGCCTTAGTCTGCCCCGAAAAGGGGTCAGACCGTGTCTGCCAGAGTGTTCCACAGAAAGGGAGCACTGTTACAGAAGCATTAGTTATTTTGTTGTGAAGAAACTTATTTCCCAGCAGCAATGCCTGAACCAGCCAAGCCAGCGCCTAAGAAGGGCTCCAAGAAAACTGTAACAAGTATCATTTCATAAAGGGTTAACTCTGTTCAGTTTTGAGAAAACTATTTTCTGAGGCAGGTTTCCTAGCATATTGTGTACTGTAATTAAGTTTGTGATAAGCATTCACTGCTAGGTGATAAGAAGGACTCAATTGTTTTCTTGTGTGTACTTGTTATCTGCGGTGGCCTGTCCAAGGGCTTTGTCTAAATGTGTGATGGGGGATTTTATGCTTCCCCCCCTGGGAGTGCCCTGTGTGCATGTAACCTAAATAAAAAGCAGGCTGGGCATCCCAGTCCTCAGTTCTTGGTTGTCCCTCAATCGCAGCGTTGACTCGTTTTTGTGGGCAGAAGGGTATCCTAGCTGTACTACAGCTAAGGGGGATTATTCTACATTTGCGAGACTCATATAGAATACTATGGAAAGCAGTTTCTCCCCTCTTCAGCAATAGGAATCCAGGCTACTAAGCGGTCCATCTCTCAGCGAGACTAAGGGTAACCGTAACAGCATGTAACCTCAATAAAAGGCAGGCTGTGTGCTCCAGCACATCAGACCTATTTTCTGTCCCTCTAACTTGCAGCTTTGACTCATGTTTGTAGGGGACAGCTTCAGCTAATATCACTACAGGGATTGCTGACTATGGTGCTGATGATTCTTTGGTGAGCGCTAGGAGCATCCTTTTCTACGGTCCAACTTCCAGCCAGCCTGGAGGCAACCGTAACATATATATATATATATATATATATAAAAATGTATATCTATCTATCTATCTATCTCTATATCTCTAATTCTATCTGTATCTGTATGTCTATCTGTATGTATCTATCTATCTATCTATCTATCTATCTATCTATCTCTATTTTTCTATCTATCTATAACTCTATCTATCTCTATCTATTGCTATTTCTATATATCTCTATCTCTATTTCTATCGCCATCTATCTCTATCTTCATCTATCTCTCTCTATCTCTATTTATTATCTTTATCTCTCTCTACCTATCTCTATCTATCTCTATTATTCACTATCTATATCTATATATCTCTATCTCTACCTTTCTCTATCTCTATCTATCTCTATCAATCTCTGTCTCCATCTATCTCTATCTTTCTATCTCTATCTCTTGTTATCTCTATCTATCTATCTCTATCTATCTATCTCTATCTTTCTCTATCTATCTCTTTCGATCTCAATCTCTAGCTATCTCTATCACTATCTATATCTATCTTTCTCTATCTCCATCTATTTCTATATCTATCTATCTATCTATCTATCTATCTGTCTATCTATCTCTATCTTTCTCTATCTATCTCTATCTATCTCTATCTATCTCTATCTATATCTATCTATATCTATTTTTCACTATCTGTCTCTATCTATCACTATATCTCTATTTCTATATATCTCTATCTGTATCTCTATATGTATCTGTATCTATCTATCTATCTATCTATCTACCTATCTATCTCTATTATTCTTTTTATCTGTATCTCTATCTATCTATCTATCTATCTCTATCTATCGCTATCTCTATTTCTATCTCCAACTATCTCTATCTCCATATATCTCTCTCTATCTCTATCTATCTCTATGTCTTTCTATCTTTATCTATTTCTATCTATCTCTATCTATCTATCTCTATCTATATCCATCCTTATCTATCTCTATCTATCTCTATCTATCTCTATTGTTCACTAACTATCTATATATCTATCTATCTATATCTTCTATCTATCTATCTATAAATGTATATCTATCTATCTCTATATCTCTAATTCTATCTGTATCTGTATATCTATCTGTATTTATCTATCTATCTATCTATCTATCTATCTCTATCTCTATTTCTCTATCTATCTGTAACTCTATCTATCTCTATCTATTGCTATTTTTATATATCTCTATCTCTATTTCTATCGCCATCTATCTCATCTCCATCTATCTCTCTCTATCTCTATTTATCTTTATCTCTCTCTACCTATCTCTATCTATCTCTATTATTCACTATCTATATCTATATATATCTCTATCTATCTCTACCTTTCTCTATCTCTATCTATCTCTATCAATCTCTGTCTCCATCTATCTTTATCTTTCTATCTCTTTTTATCTCTATCTATCTCTATCTATCTCTATCTATCTCTATCTCAATCTATCTATCTCTATCTTTCTCTATCTCAATCTATCTCTTTCTATCTCAATCTCTAGCTATCTCTATCACTATCTATATCTATCTATCTCTATCTCCATCTATTTCTATATCTATCTATCTATCATCTACGTATCTCTATCTTTCTCTATCTATCTCTATCTCTCTCTATCTATCTCTATCTAACTCTATCTATTTCTCTATCTCTATTTATCTCTATCTGTCTCTATCTTTTGTACTCTCTATCTATCTCTAGCTATCTATATGTCAATCTATCTCTGTACATTTCAATCTCTATTTTTATCTATCTCTATCCATCTCTATCCATTTCAATCTCTATCTATCTCAATATATCTCTATATCTATCTATATGTGTATCTCCATCTCTATATATCTCTATCTATCTATCTCTATCTATCCCTATGTCTCTCTCTACCTCAGTCAGTCTCTCTCTCTCTCTCTCTCTCTCTCTCTCTCTCTCTCTATCTATCTATCTATCTATCTCTATCTATTAATCTCAATCTCGATCTCTATTTATCTCTATCTATCTTGATCTCTATCTATCTGCATCCATCTCTATCTATTTTTATCTATCTATCTCCAACGATCTCTATCTATCTCGATCTCTGTCTATCTATTTTTATCTATCTCTATCTATCTCAATCCATCTCTATCTCTTTCTATCTTTATTTATTATTATTATTCTGTCTATCTTTACCTATCTTATCGCTATATAGCTCTATCTATATCTATATCTTTCTATCTCTATCTATCTCTAGATCTATCTATCTCTATCTAGCTATCTATCTCTATCTATCTCTAGCTCTATCTATCTCTATCTCTATCTATCTTCAGAGCGCCAACAGATTCTCCAGTCTGGAGAAGTCATCTATCACTATCTCTATATCTCTATTTATCTTTAACGATCACTATCTCTATCTATTTCTATCTATCTCTATTAATATCGCTATCTCTATCTATCTATTTTGCTATCTATTTCTATCTAACTATATCTCTTTTTGTCTATCTCTATCTCAATCTATCTCTTTTGATCACTGTCTATCTCTACAGGGAGTGCAGAATTATTAGGCAAATGAGTATTTTGACCACATCATCCTCTTTATGCATGTTGTCTTACTCCAAGCTGTATAGGCTCGAAAGCCTACTACCAATTAAGCATATTAGGTGATGTGCATCTCTGTAATGAGAAGGGGTGTGGTCTAATGACATCAACACCCTATATCAGGTGTGCATAATTATTAGGCAACTTCCTTTCCTTTGGCAAAATGGGTCAAAAGAAGGACTTGACAGGCTCAGAAAAGTCAAAAATAGTGAGATATCTTGCAGAGGGATTCAGCACTCTTAAAATTGCAAAGCTTCTGAAGCGTGATCATCGAACAATCAAGCGTTTCATTCAAAATAGTCAACAGGGTCGCAAGAAGCGTGTGGAAAAACCAAGGCGCAAAATAACTGCCCATGAACTGAGAAAAGTCAAGCGTGCAGCTGCCAAGATGCCACTTGCCACCAGTTTGGCCATATTTCAGAGCTGCAACATCACTGGAGTGCCCAAAAGCACAAGGTGTGCAATACTCAGAGACATGGCCAAGGTAAGAAAGGCTGAAAGACGACCACCACTGAACAAGACACACAAGCTGAAACGTCAAGATTGGGCCAAGAAATATCTCAAGACTGATTTTTCTAAGGTTTTATGGACTGATGAAATGAGAGTGAGTCTTGATGGGCCAGATGGATGGGCCCGTGGCTGGATTGGTAAAGGGCAGAGAGCTCCAGTCCGACTCAGACGCCAGCAAGGTGGAGGTGGAGTACTGGTTTGGGCTGGTATCATCAAAGATGAGCTTGTGGGGCCTTTTCGTGTTGAGGATGGAGTCAAGCTCAACTCCCAGTCCTACTGCCAGTTTCTGGAAGACACCTTCTTCAATCAGTGGTACAGGAAGAAGTCTGCATCCTTCAAGAAAAACATGATTTTCATGCAGGACAATGCTCCATCACACGCGTCCAAGGACTCCACAGCATGGCTGGCAAGAAAGGGTATAAAAGAAGAAAATCTAATGACATGGCCTCCTTGTTCACCTGATCTGAACTCCATTGAGAACCTGTGGTCCATCATCAAATGTGAGATTTACAAGGAGGGAAAACAGTACACCTCTCTGAACAGTGTCTGGGAGGCTGTGGTTGCTGCTGCACGCAATGTTGATGGTGAACAGATCAAAACACTGACAGAATCCATGGATGGCAGGCTTTTGAGTGTCCTTGCAAAGAAAGGTGGCTATATTGGTCACTGATTTGTTTTTGTTTTGTTTTTGAATGTCAGAAATGTATATTTGTGAATGTTGAGATGTTATATTGGTTTCACTGGTAAAAATAAATAATTGAAATGGGTATATATTTGTTTTTTGTTAAGTTGCCTAATAATTATGCACAGTAATAGTCACCTGCACACACAGATATCCCCCTAAAATAGCTATAACTAAAAACAAACTAAAAACTACTTCCAAAACTATTCAGCTTTGATATTAATGAGTTTTTTGGGTTCATTGAGAGCATGGTTGTTGTTCAATAATAAAACTAATCCTCAAAAATACAACTTGCCTAATAATTCTGCACTCCCTGTATGTATCTCTATCTATAAATCTCTATTTCTATCTATCTTTATCTTTCTATCTCTATCTATCTCATCTATATGTATCTCTATTTCTATTTATCTCTAAATATCTGTATCTCTATCTATGTCTATCTACCTCTATCTATCTATATCTATATACATATATCTACATCTATCTATATCAATCTATATTTACATCTATCTATCTATATCTACATATATCTATCTCTATCTATTCTATCTATCTCTATATACTTTTATCTCTATTTTAATTTTTTTCTATCTATCTATATTTTCTCTATCTTTATCTTTCTCTATCTATCTCTATATCTCTATTTCTATCTGTATCTCTATCTGTATCTATCTATCTATTTATCTATCTATCTATCTCTCTATCTCTCTATCTCTATTTCTCTATATACCTTTATCTCTATCTATCTCTCTATCTATTGCTATCTCTATATATCTCTATCTCTATTTCTATCTCCAACCATCTCTATCTCTATCTATATCTATCTTTATCTCTCTCTGCCTATCTCTATCTATCTATCTCTATCTATCTCTATTGTTCACTATCTATCTATATCTAATCTATACCTTTCTTTGTCTCTATATATCTCTATCAATCTCTGTCTCCATCTATCTCTATATATCTCTATCTATCTCTTTTTAACTCTATATCTAGCTATCTCTATCTGAATCTATCTATCTCTATCTATTCTACCTATCTCTATACATTTCTATCTCTATTTTATTTTTCTCCACCTATCTCTATCTCTATCCATTGCTATCTATCTCTATCTATCTCTACCTATCTCTGTCTCTGTCTATCTCTATCTTTCTCTATCTATCTCTATCTGTATCTCTGTTTCTATCTGTATCTCTATCTCTATCCCTATCTAACTCTATCATTCTCTATCTCAATCTATCTCTATCAATCTCAATCTCTAGCTATCTCTATCACTATTTATATCTATCTATCTATCTATCTATCTACCTATCTCTATCTATCTCTATCTTTATCTGTTACGGTTGCCTCCAGGCTGGCTGGAAGTTGGACCGTAGAAAAGGATGCTCCTAGCGCTCACCAAAGAATCATCAGCACCATAGTCAGCAATCCCTGTAGTGATATTAGCTGAAGCTGTCCCCTACAAACATGAGTCAAAGCTTCAAGTTAGAGGGTCAACATAGGTCTGATGTACTGGGGCACACAGCCTGCTTTTATTCAGGTTACATGCAAACAGGACACTCTCAGGGGGAGGCATAAAATCCCCCATCACACATTTGATATTAGATAGAGAGACACTCCCTTTGACAGGCCACAACATTTACTTCAGCAGATAACAATACACACAATAAAACAATGCAGTCCACCTTATCAATACTAGTCTGATTAGACAATGGGAAAGTTGATCACTAAACCTAATTAGAGCTAATCCCAGCAGACTTGTATTTAGAATAGGTTTCTTGAAGCTGAACAAAATTTAACTCTTAATGGCACACAATGAAACTGAACCAAGTGGGAGAAAGCCAGGGACAAGTCATTTCACAGGTCTGGGGACATAGTCTTAAAGGGGCATTGTTCATTAAAGTCACAATATGTCCCCAGATGGTTCTTAAAGGGCCACACACACCCAACAAAAGTCAATATGTCCTCAGGGGCACAATCTTCCAGGGGCCATAGTCATGTGGAAGGAGGCTGGCAAATAGGCTTCTCCAAAATCCAGGGAAGCAGGGCAATTTTCCATTTAAAGGGCCAGTTACAAACAGCAGTTTGTAACATATCTCCCCTTTTGGAGGGAGACTAACCAGGCACCTGACCTTCTGTCGGTCAGTGCCTAAGTTAGTCTCGCAACCCACCCACAAATAAACACTAGCAGCAAAGCAGCCCCCCCACAACAAGTAGCACTGGCCTGTAAGTTCCAGGTTATAGGATGACAGTGTAGCATCCTCTGCCTTCCTGGCGCAGCTGGGCAAATAGCTGATGGTACTTGGGGGGCAGAGGCCAGCGGCACTCTGCCCTGGTGCCAGCGCTTCTGCTGGGGTGAGGGGTTTGCAGGCCAGTCCTGTAACAAGGACAAGGTCTGTAGGGCAGAGGCCAGCAGTGCTCTGTCCTGATGCCAGCTCTTCTGCTGGGGGAATTGGGGCATAGTCCTGCCCGGTGGCAAAGGGAACGTGGGGGTCAGTGGGGGTTAACATCTCCACTGTTAACCCTGGGCCCAAGTTAGGAGTTAGCTGGGGAGGGGGAGATTGGCTTACCTCCTCCTCCTGATACTCCGGTGGCCGTTGGGAAGGGAGGTCGATGCTCTCCGCTTCCTGTGGAACATGCTGCGGCTGGGGAGAGAGACCGGTTGTCTCCTCTCCCTGGAAGGCACACTCCGGCTGGGGAGGGAGGTCGATGCTCTCCCCTCCCTGTAGCTGGGTCTGTCGCTGGGGATCTGGGCCGCCTGCCCAGCATCCCTGTAGGGCCGGTAGAGAGACTGCGGTCCCATCTCCACCTGCCTGCTGGGGGTCCTCCCAGGACCAGTCTATGAGGCCTGCTGCCTCTGGTATCTCTGGCTGGGGAAGGGGACTGGTTGTCTCTTCCCTCTGCACGGTATACTGCCGCTGGGGAGGGAGGTCGCTGCTCTCCTCTCCCTGTAACTCTGGCTGCCGCTGGGAAGGGAGGTCGTTGCTCTCCGCTCCCTGTGACTCACTTTCTCGCTGGAGACCAGGTGTCCAGACCCTCAAACTCCACAGTTGGCGCTCAAAGGCTCGTGCCGCTTTGTTCTCCGTATCCAATTCCCGGATGATGCGACTGACTACCTCCTGTGCAGGGTCTGGACCATATCGGACTAGCCGCCTCTTTACCTCTGGAATGAAATCCGCGCCCTCATAGCGACGGATCAGGTTGAGGTGCTCTTCACAGGGTTCTGAATAGTGTCTTGTCAGCTCCATGCTGCTGTAGGTAGGGACGCTGCGCAGTGGCTAGCGTTGCCCTCAATAACTCTCCTACGATACCAGTGCTGTTGTGGTGCTGCTCCTTGCGCTAGGACGCCAATCCCACCGCTGCCGCCAAATGTTACGGTTGCCTCCAGGCTGGCTGGAAGTTGGACCGTAGAAAAGGATGCTCCTAGCGCTCACCAAAGAATCATCAGCACCATAGTCAGCAATCCCTGTAGTGATATTAGCTGAAGCTGTCCCCTACAAACATGAGTCAAAGCTTCAAGTTAGAGGGTCAACATAGGTCTGATGTACTGGGGCACACAGCCTGCTTTTATTCAGGTTACATGCAAACAGGACACTCTCAGGGGGAGGCATAAAATCCCCCATCACACATTTGATATTAGATAGAGAGACACTCCCTTTGACAGGCCACAACATTTACTTCAGCAGATAACAATACACACAATAAAACAATGCAGTCCACCTTATCAATACTAGTCTGATTAGACAATGGGAAAGTTGATCACTAAACCTAATTAGAGCTAATCCCAGCAGACTTGTATTTAGAATAGGTTTCTTGAAGCTGAACAAAATTTAACTCTTAATGGCACACAATGAAACTGAACCAAGTGGGAGAAAGCCAGGGACAAGTCATTTCACAGGTCTGGGGACATAGTCTTAAAGGGGCATTGTTCATTAAAGTCACAATATGTCCCCAGATGGTTCTTAAAGGGCCACACACACCCAACAAAAGTCAATATGTCCTCAGGGGCACAATCTTCCAGGGGCCATAGTCATGTGGAAGGAGGCTGGCAAATAGGCTTCTCCAAAATCCAGGGAAGCAGGGCAATTTTCCATTTAAAGGGCCAGTTACAAACAGCAGTTTGTAACATTATCTATCTCTATCTATCTCTTATCTATCTATCTATCTATCTATCTATCTCTATCTTTATATTTCTTACTCTCTATCTATATCTCAATCTATCTCTATATATTTCAATCTCTATTTTTATCTATCTCTATCTATCTCTATCCATCGCTATCTATCTCAATATATCTTTATATCTATCTATATGTGTATCTATCTCTATATCTCTATCTATCTCTTTATATCCCTATCGCTTCTCTCTCTCTCTCTCTCTCTCTCTCTCTCTCTCTCTCTCTCTCTCTCTCTCTCTCTCTCTCTCTCTCTCTCCATCTCTATCTATTCTTATCTATCTCCAACAATTTCTATCTATCTTGATCTCTATCTATCTCTATCTATTTTTATCTATCTCTATCTATCTTGATCCATCGCTATCTCTTTCTAACTATATCTCTGTCTATCTCTACCTATCTCTATCTCTATATATCTCTATCTCTATCTATCTATCTATCTCTATTTATATGTTGCTATCTCTATCTATCTATCTATATCTATCTCTATCTCTATCTATCTCTATCTGTCACTATCTCTATCTATCAATATCTATCTCAGTATATCTCTATATATCTATATCTCTATTTATCTTTATTGATCACTATCTCTATCTATTTCTATCTATCTCTATCTATTAATATTGCTATCTCTATCTATCTATTTTGCTATAAATTTCTATCTTTCTCTTTTTCTTTCTAACTTTTTCTCTCTTTGTCTACCTCTATCTCAATCTATCTCTTTCTATCTTTATCTACCTCTATGTATCTCTATCTATCAATCTCTATTTCTATCTATCTTTATCTATCTCTATCTATCTCATCTATCTGTATCTCTATCTATTTCTATGTATCTCTTAATATCTGTATCTCTATCTATGTGTGAGGATCTTCTACATATCTACATATATCTATCTTTATCTATCTCTATATATTTGAATCTCTATTTTTATCTTTCTCTATCTATCTTTATCTCTATTTATCTTTATCCATCTCTATCCATTTCTATTTCTATCTATCTCTATCTCATTCTCTATCTCTATTTTTCTCTATCTATATCTCTATATATTTATCTCTATCTATCTATCTATCTATCTATCTATCTCTATCTATATTCCTCTATCTATCTCTCTATATATCTATCTATCTCTATGTGTATCTCTATCTCTATTTATCCCTATCTATCTATCTCTATCTCTCTCTATCTCAGTCTATATTAGTCTATCTATATCTTTCTCTATCTATCTCAATCTCTATCTCTATCTATTTTATCTATCTCTTTCTATTTTTATCTATCTCTATCTATCGCTATCTATCTCTATATATCTCTATTTATCTCTGTCTATCCCTATCCATTTCTCTCTATCTCAATCTATCTCTATGTATCTCTATCTATCTCAATCACGATCTCGATCTATCTCTATCTATTTTTATCAATCTCTATCTATCGCTATCTCTATCTCTATTTATCTTTATCGATCTGTATCTCTATCTCCATCCATCTCTATCCATTAATATCACTATCTCTATCTAACTCTTTCTTTCTCTATCTATCTCTACCTATTTCTACCTGTCTCTTTCTCTATCTTTCTCTATCTATCTCTATGTATCTCTATCAATCTTTATTTATCAATCTCTATCTATCTATCTATCTATCTATCTATCTATCTATCTATCTATCTATCTATTTCTATATCTATTTCTATGTATCTCTATTTATCTCTATCTATCTCTATCTATGTCATCTATCTGTATCTCTATCTCCATGTATCTCTATATATCTGTATCTCTATCTATCTCTATATATCTCTATCTATCTCTATCCATCTATATCTGTATCTATCTCTATCTATCTCTAACTATCTATTTCTACCTATCTCTATCTATGTCTCTATATATTTCTATCTGTATCTCTATTTCTATATGTATCTCTATGTATCTCTATCTATTCCTATCTATCTCTATCTTTCTCTATCTCAATCTATCTCTATTACTATCTATCTCGATCTCTATCTATCGCTATCAATTTTTATTTATCTCTATCTATCTCTATCTCTCTTTCTCTATCTTTATCAATTTATCTCTATTTATCTCTATCTGTATCTGTCTATCTATCTATATTGATCTTTATCTGCATCTTTCTATCTTTATCTATCTATCTATCTATCTATCTGTATGTATCTATATCGTTCTCTATCTATTTATTTCCATCTCTATGTATTCTATCTATCTCTATCTCAATTTTTTCTATCTCTATCTCTATCCATCTCTACCCATCTCTATCAATTTCTATCTATCTCTATCCATTTCTATATAAATCTATCTATCTATATGTATCTCTATATATCTCTATCTTTCTCTATCTAGCTTTATATATCTCTATTTCTGTCTTATCTATATCCCTATCTGTATCTCTATATATCTCTATATCTATCTATCTATCTATCTATCTATCTATCTCTATCTTTCACTTTCTCAATCTATCTATATCTATCTCTGTTTATTTCCATCTCTATCTATCTATCTCGCTCTATCTCTATCTATTTTTTCTATCTCTATCTATTTTTTACTATCTCAATCTATCACTATCTATCTCTATCAAAAATATCTGCTATAAAGATCATTCCATGCTCAAAAATCACAACAGAATTAGTTTAAATGTAAGAAGGAAAATGACCTGGTAAATTCATCTTGAGGCTTTACTGAGACCTGAGCAATATGAAGCATGGACATCCAGATAATATCCATATTATGCCAAAAAACAGGTCCAACCCACACATTTCCCATCACATCTTCTGTTTTGCAACAAGTAATCAGGTAAATGACAAAGTTTACAGATGATGAATCATAGGATTATGATAAATAGAAAACTATATATAGGCACTTAGTATCCTTTACACACTTTACATAGAAAATATATTACATGAGAGAGCTTTATAGAAACATAACATAAATGATTACTGCGGATAGATACTTAATAAAGCATAAGGTATGCAGTAATGACTAATAGCACTTATTTTGTGCCATTTCCTCACTAAATACCTTGGCATAACTGTATAAATGTGTAACAAAGCCTGACACCTCTGAAAACAGCCAACAGCCCCATTCAATGGAAAGTGATATGAATAGTTTGTATATGATAATATCTGTAACTAAACATTTACTGAAAATAAAGTCCTACAGTTACTATCCTTCCCACATAAAAAGCCTAAATCTGACTGATTCCTACATCTTCTGTAGAATAAAAGCTTTATCCTGGTGCAGCATATTACTAACATCACACACCTGTATAGACCATGTGACACCTACCATCTAAACCTATAGCATCTGTCTAATGAGACTTAAGGAACACATACCTGCATGACCTTGAAGAGATACAAAGGTTGTGGTTACAGGTCAGGTGACCTAGAGGAGGGGGACATGTTTAATGGATGAAATGATCAGCCCTAGATTTGAACACAGTTAATTGCTGATATGGTAAAGGGGCAGTAAACACCTTTAGATATTAATATAACTGAACATTGTGAATGTTCTAAATCTCAGAACTGGAAATACACACATTAGACTTATGCAGGCTAACCCTGCTACATTTATATCCCTAAATGGCTTTAGGAGATAACAACTGCAAAACATACTGTTTATATTAACATAATAAATATGGCTAGCCTTGTCTTCTTCAGAAGTAAGCACCTTCAAGTAAGGCAAGTGTGAGTGGAGTTTAGCTTTTGGGAAACAATTCCTGCAAACAACATGCTAATTTTTGTTTTTATTGTTTTGTTTTAATTTTTGTTTAGACTTGTGTGATATGTTAAAGAAAAACATAAAACCAATAAAACTAGTGATTGCTAAATACCATTATAGGTCCCTGTTTATTTAGCTATCACTACCCATAAAACATTTGCACATTTGTCCCCAGTTTGCTGTGATCTTAGGGTGAAGGTAGCACATTAATAGCCTGTGGGTACAATACACATATGTGATAATGATGATGGATGTAAGCAGGAATGTGGTCTTGGGGATTTACCAACCTCATGTATGTTATGCCCTATATAAATCAGGTGTTCTTAACTGGCATCTTCTCATCTGATTTGCTGCAGATTTTCCTTTTCTTCCTTACAACAATTTCCTCCATTGATCCAATATGTTTGTAATCCAGTTCTGGGTCCTGTTTTCTGATGGGGTTTTTTTGGAACATGTGACCCAGAAAACTGAATAAATAAATAAATGCTTCTCTTTGAAGAAAATGTCTACAACAGTGACATCTATAAGGCTGCCAAACCCAATTAGAAATCCACAAGGTTGGTAAAAAATGCAATAAAAAGCAAATATATATCCACAAGGTAAAAACACTGAGTTATCCTCAAAAATTCTAAACAGCTCTGAGATATTAACAATGATGCTCAGGTATTTACAGCTCCCTGATATTATGATGTCATAGTGTTGTGTTTCCCATGATGTCACAAGCCCTGTTGTGCCTGCCCCTGTTTATCTAATGAATAACTGTTTATATTTACATTTAATAGACATAACTGTTTGCATGAGAAGCTCAGACAACTTGATAAAACAGATATGGAAATGTGTAACTGCCCTAAACTGGTACAGACCAGACAAATGTTGTTATGTTTACCAAGTGTCTATTTGAGCATTTTTCTTGCATATAGATTTACATGTACAGAAGAAAACTAGATAATGCTTTATGATTTAAATTTTTTATGATTTTTGTATTTTTGGTTTTGGATAAAGATGTGATACAATAACTCCTCACATCATAAGAAAAAATAATTTTGAAAAAATCCATATTACACAATTTATACAATTTCAATCGGCTCATTAAAATTAAATGATTTTATATTTCTCTGAAAATACCATTACTAAATGTGTATATGTATTTATTATTTTAAGAGCTATATAGACACAAAATGATTTTCTCAGCTTGTAAAACACAAACTTGTCAATAGTTGTCATTACATGGCTAAACTACTACACAGACCTGATTTTATTACAAGGACAGAGACTTATATTTTGCATTACTTTTCCTTTTACTGCTCAAATAGCATTTTTAAAGTTAAAACAGTTAAACAGAAAAAACAGAAAAACTTTAACATAACCAATAACAAGTAAATAACCTATGCGGCTAGATTTAGAGTTTGGCGTTAGCCGTCAAAACCAGCGTTAGAGGCTCCTAACGCTGGCTTTTACCGCCCGCTGGTATTTAGAGTCAGTCAGGAAAGGGTCTAACGCTCACTTTGCAGCCGTGACTTTTCCATACCGCAGATCCCCCTACGCCATTTGCGTATCCTATCTTTTCAATGGGATCTTTCTAACGCCGGTATTTAGAGTCTTGGCTGAAGTGAGCGTTAGAAATCTAATGACAAAACTCCAGCTGCAGAAAAAAGTCAGTAGTTAAGAGCTTTATGGGCTAACGCCAGTTCATAAAGCTCTTAACTACTGTGCTCTAAAGTACACTAACACCCATAAACTACCTATGTACCCCTAAACCGAGGCCCCCCCACATCACCGCCACTCTAATAAAAAAATTTAACCCCTAATCTGCCGACCACACACCGCCGCAACCTACATTATCCCTATGTACCCCTAATCTGCTGCCCCTAACATCGCCGACCCCTATATTATATTTATTAACCCCTAATCTGCCGCCACCAACGTCGCTGCTACCTTACCTACAATTATTAACCCCTAATCTGCCGACCGGACCTCACCGCTACTATAATAAAGTTATTAACCCCTAATCCGCCTCACTCCCGCCTCACTAACCCTATAATAAATAGTATTAACCCCTAATCTGCCCTCCCTAACATCTCCGACACCTAACTTCAAGTATTAACCCCTAATCTGCCGACCGGACCTCACCGCTACTCTAATAAATGTATTAACCCCTAAAGCTAAGTCTAACCCTAACACTAACACCCCCTAAATTAAATATAATTTAAATCTAACAAAATAAATTAACTCTTATTAAATAATAAAAAAATAATATTCCTATTTAAAGCTAAATACTTACCTGTAAAATAAACCCTAATATAGCTACAATATAAATTATAATTATATTGTAGCTATTTTAGGATTTATATTTATTTTATAGGCAACTTTGTATTTATTTTAACCAGGTACAATAGCTATTAAATAGTTAAGAACAATTTAATAGCTACCTAGTTAAAATAATTACAAAATTACCTGTAAAATAAATCCTAACCTAAGTTAAAATTAAATACCTACAATTAAATCTAACACTACACTATCAATAAATTAATTACATAAAATACCTACAAATAAATACAATTAAATAAACTAGCTAAGTTAAAAAAAAATAAAAAAATTAATTACAAACATAATAAAAATATTACAACAATTTTAAGCTAATTACACCTACTCTAAGCCCCCTAATAAAATAACAAAGCCCCCCCAAAATAAAAAAAATGCCCTACCCTATTCTAAAATTAAAATAGAAAAGCTCTTTTACCTTACCAGCCCTTAAAAGGGCTTTTTGCGGGGCATGCCCCAAATAATTCAGCTCTTTTGCCTGTAAAAATAAACCCAATACCCCCCCCCCAACATTTACAACCCACCACCCACATACCCCTAATCTAACCCAAACCCCCCTTAAATAAACCTAACACTAAGCCCCTGAAGATCTTCCTACCTAATCTTCACCTCGCCAGGTATCACCGATCCGTCTAGGCTCCGAAATCTTCATCCAAGCCCAAGCGGGGGCTGGAGATCCATCATCCGGCTGAAGTCTTCTATCAAGCGGCAAGAAGAAGTCCAGAAGAGGCTCCAAAGTCTTCATCCTATCCGGGCAGAAGAGGAGATCCGGACCGGCAACCATCTGCATCCAAGTGGCATCTTCTATCTTCATCCGATGACGAGCGGCTCCATCTTGAAGACCTCCGGCGCGGATCCATCCTCTTCTTCCGACGTCCTAAATCCGAATGAAGGTTCCTTTAAATGACGTCATCCAAGATGGCGTCCCTCGAATTCCGATTGGCTGATAGGATTCTATCAGCCAATCGGAATTAAGGTAGGAAAAATCTGATTGGCTGATGGAATCAGTCAATCAGATTGAGCTTGCATTCTATTGGCTGTTCCGATAAGCCAATAGAATGTGAGCTCAATCTGATTGGCTGATTGGATCAGCCAATCGGATTGAACTTGAATCTGATTGGCTGATTCCATCAGCCAATCAGATTTTTCCTACCTTAATTCCGATTGGCTGATAGAATCCTATCAGCCAATCGGAATTCGAGGGACGCCATCTTGGATGACGTCATTTAAAGGAACCTTCATTCGGACTTAGGACGTCGGAAGAAGAGGATGGATCCACGCAGGAGGTCTTCAAGATGGAGCCGCTCGTCATCGGATGAAGATAGAAGATGCCGCTTGGATGAAGATGGTTGCCGGTCCGGATCTCCTCTTCTGCCCGGATAGGATGAAGACTTTGGAGCCTCTTCTGGACTTCTTCTTGCCGCTTGATAGAAGACTTCAGCCGGATGATGGATCTCCAGCCCCCGCTTGGGCTTGAATGAAGATTTCGGAGCCTGGACGGATCGGTGATACCTGGCGAGGTGAAGATAAGGTAGGAAGATCTTCAGGGGCTTAGTATTAGGTTAATTTAAGGGGGGTTTGGGTTAGATTAGGGGTATGTGGGTGGTGGGTTGTAATGTTGGGGGGTATTGTGTTTACTTTTACAGGCAAAAGAGCCCTTTTAAGGGCTGGTAAGGTAAAAGAGCTTTTCTATTTTAATTTTAGAATAGGGTAGGGCATTTTTTTATTTTGGGGGGCTTTTTTATTTTATTAGGGGGCTTAGAGTAGGTGTAATTAGCTTAAAATTGTTGTAATATTTTTATTATGTTTGTAATTATTTTTTTTATTTTTTGTAACTTAGCTTTTTTTATTTTTTGTACTTTAGTTAGTTTATTTAATTGTATTTATTTGTAGGTATTTCATGTAATTAATTTATTGATAGTGTAGTGTTAGATTTAATTGTAGGTATTTTATTTAATTAATTTATTGATAGTGTAGTGTTAGGTTTAATTGTAACTTAGGTTAGGATTTATTTTACAGGTAATTTTGTAATTATTTTAACTAGGTAGCTATTAAATAGTTATTAACTATTTAATAGCTATTGTACCTGGTTAAAATAATTACAAAGTTGCCTGTAAAATAAATATTAATCCTAAAATAGCTACAATATAATTATTATTTATATTGTAGCTATATTAGGGTTTATTTTACAGGTAAGTATTTAGCTTTAAATAGGAATAATTTATTTAATAAGAGTTAATTTATTTCGTTAGATTTAAATTATATTTAACTTAGGGGGGTGTTAGTGTTAGGGCTAGACTTAGCTTTAGGGGTTAATACATTTATTAGAGTAGCGGTGAGGTCCGGTCGGCAGATTAGGCGTTAATACTTGAAGTTAGGTGTCAGCGATGTTAGGGAGGGCAGATTAGGGGTTAATACTATTTATTATAGGGTTAGTGAGGCGGATTAGGGGTTAATACATTTATTATAGTAGCGGTGAGGTCCGGTCGGCAGATTAGGGGTTAATTATTGTAGGTAGCTGGCGGCGACGTTGTGGGGGGCAGATTAGGGGTTAATAAATATAATATAGGGGTCGGCGGTGTTAGGGGCAGCAGATTAGGGGTACATAGGTATAATGTAGGTTGCGGCGGTGTACGGAGCGGCAGATTAGGGGTTAAAAAAATATGCAGGGTTCAGCGATAGCGGGGGCGGCAGATTAGGGGTTAATAAGTGTAAGGTTAGGGGTGTTTAGACTCGGGGTACATGTTAGAGTGTTAGGTGCAGACTTAGGAAGTGTTTCCCCATAGGAAACAATGGGGCTGCGTTAAGAGCTGAACGCTGCTTTTTTGCAGGTGTTAGGTTTTTTTTCAGCTCAAACTGCCCCATTGTTTTCTATGGGGGAATCGTGCACAAGCACGTTTTTTAAGCTGGCCGCGTCCGTAAGCACCGCTGGTATTGAGAGTTGCAATGGCGGTAAATATGCTATACGCTCCTTTTTGGAGCCTAACGCAGCCCTTCTGTGAACTCTAAATACCAGCGGTATTTAAAAGGTGCGAGGGGGGGGGGCGTCTCTAGCCGGCGCCATGATGAGTCGCACTCTATGGCAGCTCTGAATTCACTACAAAAATCTCTTCAAATATCTCCTGAGTTTTACATAACAAAGGTTTTTCAGCTCTACTATTTGATCCCTTATATCTAAAGGAACATTTCGATATGCATATTATTCCGTTACGGAGCTGTTTGGAACGCACAATCAGACCTTTATGAGGAACGGCGCCGGCCTTCAACTATTGATTCCACTAACCCCCCACCAGATTGCTAGGTTTAACAGGACCATCTTATTGCCAATTAGAAATGGAGCACATAGACATTCAAACATTGCTAATAGAGCTCACAAACAAGATCGATAGAAGATTTGACGATCTCACCGCTATAGCCAGAGGAGCACGCACACAAGTCTGCACTGAATGCTGTCTCCCACGTAAAGGTTTAGAATGCACGGAGCCGACAACGGACCTATCCCCTACTCAACAATGTTTGTCTGCACAGAGTGAGGGGAATGGCGATATTCCGGACTATAGTCCGGAAGACAGTAGCGCAAGTAAAACTGTGTATGGTCTCACCAAAATCTTACCTTCCCATGCTGGAAGGGGAAATCTACTCACAAGTATTGACTCAGTCAGCCCCAAGACACCCAGGCTGGTCATGAATACTCAGCGGATCCGATTTCAGCCACTGCACGCATTGTTTCTAGAAGAAAAGAGGGGTGATTGCTTTCCTCTGGCCGCCGGCTGGGGAGATGCGGCCGGTCTCCTTGGTCGGGGTTCGGATGCTGGTTGTCACCTGAAAACGGACTTTGTGCTGTGTGAAGAGGCTCACTCGGTCAAGAGGCCCTCGCTCCTATGTATCTTAGAACACTTATCTGCCATATTTACACAGAGTCCCTACCATATTCACAGACCGGAACAATACAATTTTCGAGTTGGAGTGGGATGAAGAGGACTCACTGGCTATACTAAGCAGTAGTATTTACCATGCAAGTTTCAATTGTTTATTATTACATATTAGAAGAGCTTGATGAGTGCAATTTGAACTGTTAATTACTATCCTGCTGTTTCTGTTGGGTTTTTTTGGGGGGGGGGGGTTTTGTGTTTCTGTTTTGTTTTTGATTATTTCCAGCCCTCACATTTATATATATGTTCAGTCTCCGTCAGGCCACTCTGGGACGCTAATTGCTGGCGTCTCTGACTAGCTTTTGTTTTATATGTGAGTAGATGTACATAAAGCAGTGTGTAGTGAGGGGCGGATATGACATTGTAAAAACTATACTTTTAATTACTATATTATTGTAAACCGCATTTAAGCTCCAGCTCCCACATTGGCAAGGGCAGATTCCTTAGGTATTATGCACTACTATAGCCGATATGATTAAACACCGCACTAGTTGAGGGGGATATGTGTAGTGATATAGCTTCCTTTATATTTATGACCTCACTTCTGACCCTTGGATAGGGAGGCTCAACATGTTGATCTCACATACATTCACCTAGATATCGTGCTATTCTCTGATTCATTACCCTACCATTAGTATTTGAGTTTTTATAGAGATACCTATTGAGTCCTTTATAATGGGGATCTCTTTACTAGGTTTCTAAAGTTTACATATTTCCATTCTAAGGTAGTAAAATCACGGCACGTAATATGACATTTAAAAATGCCCTATCCAGTACTCCCCACGTGGTAGTGGTTCACTGTTTCATCAAGTATTTTACCGTTAGCGCCTTACCATAGTGAGACACAAGTTTTCTTCAAGTGAGTCTCCCTCCCATCAAACTCAGCCTTGCAGTTATTGATTGATCTTTGAGAGATTGCACATGTCTCTCAATATTACTTAAAATAATTCAAATAGTCCCAATATATTAAAGACCTAAAAGTGTTGTTCATATTATCTCTCATCTCTCGCTACAATGACAGTCCCATTAAAATAAAATGTCATCCTAGTTTCTGAATAAGATTGACTCCCATCATACATTTTAATATTGAGTTTGCCATCTATATATACTGAATAGCTCTTTTTGTCATATGTTCACATTATATTTTTATATCACTTGCTCCTTTCTAAACATTTACAACTAAGGTCCAAAAGATTTGTCCACCTGTCTTTCTGGTGTATTACATAAAATTTCATCTAGCTTCTGTCCACCCTTACTCTAGGTGGACAAACAAGCGGTATTTATCCGCTACTGATATAATACTGCTATATTTTCTCTGTTTATTAAATTGTACCTCTCAGTTAAGGTGGTTTGTTATTCTGATATACAGCTCAAGGTAAAATATCATTTTATTAGACGCTAGTTTATGATAGAGGTATTATAGTTATATTTGTCCTATAATAAGTTGTTACTACATTTTTATATAAAAGAGAAATTGAGGTTAGTTTATTAAAGCACTCAGCTACAGGAGATGGAGTGATGTCTTGATAGCCCACTGATAATCAAAGTCTAACATTCACTGACCTGATCTCTAATTCTATACATCTAGTAGGAGCAACTTTTAATGCTTTCCTATATTTTGCAAAATCTTAGATAACACATACATTTCTTTCATACTTACATTATCACACTATAGGATGTATAAGTTGTTCAGGATATTTACACTATATAAATTTACTTTGATTTTACATAGGAAACGAAAGAATAAAAAGAGGTAAAGCTAGATTTTGTTTATTTTACTTTAAATTCGCATACATTGTGCTGTATTTCCAGTTTGTACAGTATATGTCTGGAGAGTTATGTTTATTCTGAGATTTCATTGCTCATCTATATGCTTATATCTCACTGTTACTCAGATAAGCAATGCATTGTATGCAAAAATTACCAAAAACAAATAAGAAATGTATAATATGTCTTTATGTTGTATTTCTAGTTTTGCTTCAATAAAAAAACTTTGATTATAAAAAAAAAAGGTGCGAGGGGAAAAAAGCCAGCGTTAGCTACGCAGGTCGTTACCGACAAAACTCTAAATCTAGCCGATAGTCAGTTAGTAGATATCCAATCAGATCATGACATAGTCCATAAAGAACACAGAAAACCGTTATTAGTCCTCTTTTCTTTTTGCTGCTCTATGAGATAAGTATATTATTATTTAAATAAAATACTATTTATTTATTTATGTATTATTCTTTATTTGATTATTGTTTATTTGATTATTTGCTTTTGTTATTAGTTTTATTTGTTTATTCATTTGGCCTTCATATTTACTTTTATTCTTTTTTATATATTCCGGTTTTCCTTCCGGTTTAGTTTTTCTTTCTGATTTAGTTAAATCTTTCTTTCCGTTTTTTGTTTGTATTATATTGGCATATAGACTTTTTTTAATTTATTTTCTTATTTCTTTCATTTTGATATTCTGTTTGTTTACTTTGTTTATCTAATTTTTTGTTTCCGTTTTACCTCCGTTTTTTTCATTTGATGTTTACTTACTGTTCACTTTTGAATTAAGGTTGCCTGGTTTGTTTTTCCCATTCTCTTGTGTAAGCTATTTTCTTTCTTCCCCTCTGTTTGTAACACCTCCTTCTTCCTCTGACGTCACAGGACTCATTTTCCCGCCCTCTTAAACCTCCCTCTCAGTGCTTAACGTCATCTCTGCTCTTAAACATTGTTACTTTTGTAACTGCTACACTTTATTCGTTTTGTTATTATTATTGTAGTTATTTTAACTATTGTTACTGTTACATGTTCATATTAGTTTAAAGTCTATTTTAATCCGTAGGCTTTATTTATATAATAGTTTTTAATTATTCACCACTTAGTTTATTCGTACTAAGATTATTCGAAGACAATTGTTTCCTCATATTATTTTTTTTCTATACTATTTTAATTAATTTTATATACAATATTGTTTGTTTATATATTTAATTTTAATTTATTTTAATATGTCTCAGGAAAATCTCCTTCAGATTCCTGAGAGCTCTTTACAGTCTATGTTACAGACTATTAATCAATTTCAAGAACAAATGTCTCAGATTCAATCAGCCATAACTTCTGCTCAATCTCCTCAGATTAATCCTTAGAATAACCCTTTACCTAAAAAAGCTGTTTGTAAAACCAAACATTTAAAGGAACAGTATGCAAAATGTTTACCAGATAAAAAGAAAAAGAAAAAGAAAATTGGTTCACGTCTGGTTTCTTCAGACAAAATCTCTGCAATTTCAAAAAAGAAAGAGCTTAATATTCATGGCTTTTCTGATTCAGATTCAGAAGATATTTTATTTGAAAATAAAAAAATTACAGGCATAATTAGTTAGAGTACACGCAGATTTAGTTTCTGCAAGAGAGTCTTCAGACTCAGAGATTGAGGATGATAATAATAATATTATTAATTTTTCTGATATTGAAGACTCAGATGAACAGTTAATTGGTTTATCTGATCACTCATCTTCTTCTCAAGATATGCTAAAAAAGAAAAAGAGAAAGACATCTGTTTCCTCTAAACCTAAACTATTTGATAATAAAGGGGAAATATACTTAGACCCCAGTGATATCTTACATCCCCGTTCTTCTCAATGGCAACCATCTAAGCAAGTGGCAACATTTTTAGATTTTTATATTAGAAAGCTATTATCTAATAAAACTAAAAATATTTTGAAAGCAGAATGCCCCAGGCCGGATCTTCCTCACTTAACTCATCTAACTCCTGAGATTGATCCGAATCTTTTAAAATTTATTGGAGCAAATAATTTTAATTTCAAAAGAGGCCCTGACAGGTTTCTCAAGGCTTGTCAAGACAATATTTAGACTTATTGGGTCCCATTACAAAATTGTTTGAACTCTCTGAAGAATCTATTTATAATGAATCAAATTTAGATCCTTATGTTATGAGAGAGTGGTTGCAAAGATTTGCTAGGGGATGCTAACTCAAAAAAGATGTTTAGTTTTAAAATGTATTGACTCTACGATTGCAGACTTTGCTCCAACTGAAATGGGTCAAAAAGCTAATGGTCTTCTTTTTGGAGAATCTGGACTAAAAAAATTAAATAGTTATGTGAATGAGTTTAATTCACTGAATAAGATTAAATTAAAAACAAGAAATATTTTCTATCAGCCTAATAGCATTTTTGATAGGGCTGGGAAAGGCAGAGGCCGCTTTCCCGGCCGCTTCCAGGGAGTTTCTAGGTCTCAATTCCAAAATTTTGCAACACCAACAACCTCCCACACTAACGTTTTCCCCTCAAGAGGAAGACAATGGACAGCAAGAACGTTCAGAAACCGTCCAACTCTCAGACCATTCATCTGTAAGTTTTCTCACCTTTTCTCACACTCTTTTTTTCCCCTCAAAAAATTGGAGGCAGACTAGCTCTTTATTTAAAAAACTGGCTTTTAATCATGAGAGATCCTTGGATCATTCAAACTATTTCAGGTTTACACCTTTTTTTTTCTTTCTCTCCTATACAAAATTATCTTCCTTGTCCAATTGTTTTTTCCCAGTCAGACTCCAGACTTCTAGACATAGAGATTTCAGACCTATTAAGAAAAGAAACAATAGAACAAGTCCTAAATCCTACAGTTTCTTTTATCAGCAATATGTTTCTAGTAAAGAAAAAGAAGGTTCCTATCGCCCAGTTATAAATTTAAGACAGTTACATCTGTGTCTGGAATACAATCATTTCAAGATGGAAGCTATTCATCTTTTGAGGGATTGTCTTCTGGACAGAGATTGGTTAGTTTGTTTAGATCTAAAAGATGCTTATTTGACTATTCCAATTCATTCAGATTTCAGAAAATTTCTCAGTTTCTTTTGGAGTGATCAAACTTGGCAGTTTACATGTCTTCCTTTTGGTCTATCTTCTGCCCCTTGGGCTTTTACAAAAGTTTTAAAACCAGTAGTTTCCTGGTTGAGAATGAGAGGTATTCGTTTAATAATTTATTTGGACGATATCCTCATCTTTCATCAGGATCCTATTATCCTTTCAGACCAGTTAAATACTACTATTAACCTTCTCTAGAATCTAGGTTTTATTATCAATCTCAAAAAAACAAAATTTATGCTTACCTGATAAATTTCTTTCTTTTGCGATGTACCGAGTCCACGGTTTCATCCTTACTTGTGGGATATTATCCTTCCTAACAGGAAGTGGCAAAGAGAGCACCACAGCAGAGCTGTCTATATAGCTCCCCCCTTAACTCCACCCCCCAGTCATTCGACCGAAGGCCAAGGAAGAAAAAGGAGAAACTATAAGGTGCAGAGGTGACTGAAGTTTTCAATAAAAAATACTATCTGTCTTGAATAGACTAGGCGGGCCGTGGATTCGGTACATCGCAAAAGAAAGAAATTTATCAGGTAAGCATACATTTTGTTTTCTTTTGCAAGATGTACCAAGTCCACGGTTTCATCCTTACTTGTGGGATACCAATACCAAAGCTTTAGGACACGGATGAAGGGAGGGACAAGACAGGAACCTAAACGGAAGGCACCACTGCTTGCAAAACCTTCCTCCCAAAAATAGCCTCTGAAGAAGCAAAAGAATCAAATTTGGAAAATTTGGAAAAGGTATGAAGCGAAGACCAAGTCGCAGCCTTAGAAATCTGTTCAACAGAAGCATAAATTTTAAAAGCCCATGTGGAAGCCACCGCTCTAGTAGAGTGAGCAGTAATTCTTTCAGGAGGCTGCTGTCCAGCAGTCTCATAAGCCAAACGGATGATGCTTTTCAGCCAAAAGGAAAGAAAGGTAGCCGTAGTCTTTTGACCCCTACGTTTTCCAGAATAGACAACAAACAAAGAAGATGTTTGACGAAAATCTTTGATTGCCTGCAAATAGCACTTCAAAGCATGAACCACGTCCAAGTTGTGCAATAAACATTTCTTCTTAGAAGAAGGATTAGGACACAAAGAAGGAACAACAATCTCCTGATTGATATTCCTGTTAGTAACAAACTTAGGGAGGAACCCAGGTTTGGTACGCAAAACCACCTTATCAGCATGGAAAACAAGATAAGGCGAGTCACATTGTAATGCAGATAGTTCAGAAACTCTTCGAACTGAAGAGATAGCAACTAGAAACAGAACTTTCCAAGATAGAAGTTAATATCTATGGAATGCATGGGTTCAAACGGAACCCCCTGAAGAACTTTAAGAACTAAATTTAGACTCCATGGCGGAGCAACAGTTTTAAACACAGGCTTGATTCTAACTAAAGCCTGACAAAAAGCCTGAACGTCTGGGACATCTGCCAGACGCTTGTGCAATAAAATAGACAAAGCAGGACTTCCGGTGGGCGGGCCTGAGAAGCGGCAGCATTGGGAGAGAGCTCCGTGTATAGTGGAGCTGAATGACCGATTTGACCGCTCTCCTAGGGGGCCCCACGCAGATATCTTGTTGGGGACTCATCTCTAAGCTATCCCAACTGACCTGGCAGCGTGAAGGGCTTATTACATCAGCCCTTGTCCCCGGAGGGACGGAAGAAGCGCAAACGTTACTGCCCGGCGCCATCTTGGATGACAACGAGGTGCCCGCTCCTGGATCCCCCGGCACACTCATAACACATGAATGCCCTGCAGCATTAACATCAGCAGCACCAGTACCGGACACCTGTGCAACCGTCATCCTAGCTGACAGTAAGTGCTGTAGCTGTGTTCAAGAAGCGCCTACCATTATTATAGCCCAGTGTTTCTGGCTCCTCTGCCTCCCTCCCCTACCATCTTAATCGCCACATAATACACTAATACAGGGAAACCCCTGCCCGCTGACCCTGAAAAGAGACACTACAGGTTTACTACTTGAGGGGTGGAGAACGGAGGAGGTGAGGTTGGAGCGCAAATTCTAGGCCCTGAATCCTGTTAACCTTTCGAAGACAGGGGCAATTGGAGTGAGGAGAGAGGGTGAAGGAACTTTACAGAGGTCTAAGGGCCCCAAATATACCTCCACTTAAGGATACAGAGGTGATAGCTGGGTCACTGCCTGAAGCACAATTCTGCTCTGCCCACGTGGTGCGCATCAACTACTTGCATTTTGAATGTGTAGACCTGAAAATCTTGCTTCTTTAACACATACCTGCCTCACTACACAAGAACTTTCTACACTACCCAGTCCTTTAGGAATTTAAGCTGCGTGTGTGCCTGTAGACAGCACTGTTCGTGCAACACTCCAATTTTCACCTACTCTACTGTCCCACATGAAAGTGGATAAATATTTTAAAGTCTCTGCCACACAGGCTATACCTATCATGGCGGGCAGGCAAAAGCAGGCTGACAGAAAGCAGAAACAAGCCACAGAACCACAGCCAGAACCCCTGGCACCGCCGGATGGGGATTTTACTTTAGATACCCCCCAATCCCTGTTGCATGATTTAAAAGCTTTTTTTCTTCCAAAAATGGAATCTTTACAGGCGGGCATGGATACTCTCACTACAGAGATCAGGCAATATTCCACACGCCTGCAACATGCAGAACAGAGAATCTCTGATGTTGAAGATACCCAGCACTCCTCTTCTGTTACCATCTTACGACTGGAGCGTCAGAGTTTTGCACTTCAAGAGAAGCTTGATGATCTGGAGAACCGCTCTCGCCGCAATAACTTGCGGGTTGTGGGAGTGCCTGAGTCAATCAAAAATAAAGATCTTCTTGAATTTACAGCCCTAACATTACCCAAGCTGCTGCAATTAGACCCAGACACCCTTCCACTTGATGTGGAGAGGGCCCACAGAATAGGCCCTGAATCCTTGCCTAACAGATCTAACCAGCGCCCAAGACAAGTAATTTTCAAGTTGCTTCGCTACCAGGAAAAATTAGCTGTTCTCAAAGCCTACAGAGCCAAATCAGACCTTAGCTTCGAGGGTCACAAATTACTAATCTTTCAAGACTTTTCAGCCGAAGTAGCGAGGAAAAGGAAAGACTTTGCACCCTTGTGTTCTAAGGCCTCACTTCTGTACCCAGCTAAGCTGCGGCTTATGACCCCAGGGGGTCCTAAGCTCTTCACCACACCTCAACAGCTGCAAGAACACCTAGATGCTGAAAACAAAGATGGGGATACTTGAATTGCCCCAACCGGACTTGTCCTGGATATGTTGGTTAATTATACTTCTCTTGAGAAGGATTCTGACTCTTCACTTTAAGTGCGCCTTACCTGGTGATAACCAAAGGCTGATACGGAGAGGCCCAGACGTAGGGTCTCTCCCCGAGCTCCACACAATTGGACTATGTGGTGTTGTCTACATCACTATTAATACATGCCTGAGTACTGTATTTTCCTTACTTGGTTTGTTCTGTTATGTTTTATGTTTTATCCTAGATCTTGGTGAAAACCTGCAAGAGTCATCTGGTCTACAATGTTTGACACGTAAACTTTATATTTGCCTTGTGGGGGAGAATGGGGGTTTTCACAGGGTTTTATGTTTTGTTTTCCTTATTACTCTGCTTGCATTGGGCGGGAAGGGTAAAGTCGCTCTCCTGTATGTCCTTGGGAAGTATCAAGTCCCTCCCCTAGCCGCTGATTACGCACTTATACCTCACCCCACGCAGTGCCTATGCGCAGCTTGTATACCTCACTTTTCCATAGAGGGGCTGATATTTGCGCTACCTCCCTGCAGAATTCTATGGGATTACATATCCCCCCAACTAATATTATTGTGTTGTCCTGAGCTTTCTCCCATGGTAACAGTAACCGTCAGCCCGTTTAGCCTGCCTGTAGCTAGGCTTATGCCCCCTATGCCCCTGACTCCTTTTTCAAACGTCCCTCAAACCACCTTAGGTTGCGCTGCATCCCATCTCTCTGTAGTTCTAGCGCAAATGCTACGGCAATACATGGGGTGGGACTGGTTGTTAAAAAACAAAGGGGTTCTGTCTGTTGAATTTGTGAGAATGCTGGGGTCCTTTTCAATGTTTATGGCTATGTTTCTAAATATGCTCTCTTTCTGGTCCTGCCCTCAGACCTCTCCCGATGCTCACCTGGTCTCGCCCCCCCTGGACACGAATCTCTGGCAGGCGTTCCCTGGCTGTCCTCTGTTGGTGAGTCTTTCTTCAGATTCTCTTCTCTCCACACTCCTACCCACATATCACATAAGCGCTTCCTACCCCATTAGTGGGGGTCATGCCTTCCTGCATTACAGAATAGAAGCTCAGGTGCATGGGGCCACACCATGTGGTCTATCGTTTAGTTTTACTCACTTTTACCTCAACCCCAAATCTAATGTATGGCTGTAAACCTTAGGTTTATCTCCTGGAATGTGGGGGGCATTACGTCCCCGGCAAAAAGGAGCATGATCCTACAGCAGCTTAAGGCCCTACGTACTGACATAGCTCTGCTCCAGGAAACAAAACTAACCGCAGCTGAACATGAGAAACTGAAGTCTCGGTGGGTAGGTCACATTCTATACTCCCCTACTGAGAGTAGAAAGAGGGGAGTAGCTATCTTGGTAAAAAAAGGCCTTTCAGTGTCTTTCTCGCAGGTAGACATAGATAAAGGTGGGAGATACATTCTGGCTGCCCTGGGGGTGGGTAACATGAATTACACTTTATGCAATGTCTATGGCCCCAACGAGTTCTGCCCCTCCTTTTGGTCGACTCTGCTGGCTAAACTAGCCACATACACTGCTCCTATTATCCTGGGGGGGGACTACAACTTGGCCCAGGCTCTCCCCTTGGACAGATTCAGGGACCCTGCTTTAGTTTGTTCTTCAAAACATTCATACACAAGATATAAGAGGGAGGTATCACTGATAAACAACTTAAAATCAACACTAGGGCTTGTAGATGTCTGGAGGGTTAGGAATCCACTGGAGAGAGATTACACTTGTCTATCCAAGACGCACAGCACCCTCTCAAGAATAGACTATTTTCTCACCTCCTCTGAAATAACATCTCAAATTCACCACCCAACCATTGAGCGCATAGTAATATCAGACCACGCCCCAATCCATTTCACACTCCAACCTACACGCATCAGACCCCCGAACAGGACTTGGAGATTTCCCTCTTACTTATATAATGATATAAATTTCCGGCAACATCTCAAGACGGAGTGGGCACACTATGCGTCAGATAATGAACAGCACCGTAACAACCCAAACCTGTTCTGGCATGCCTCTAAGCCAGTTATGAGGGGAATCATTACTTCCTTTACAGCACACCACAATAAAAAATTTGCGAGAATTAACGAGGCATTTCTAGCAAACCTCACTGAAGCATATAATATGTACCTCTCTAATCCTACCCCCGCCTCTAAACAAAAATATTATGATCTTAAGCTCGCTAGAGACACATATTTAACCCAACAAAATAATAACTTCGACATACACAGACAGGGACGATATTTTAGGCACGGTAACAAGTCAGGTAAACTACTAGCAAACTTAGTCAAGCTTTCTACCCCTAAATCACACATATTGGCCATAAAATCCCAATCCCACTTAACCTCGAACAATAAAGAAATTATGTCAGAGTTTGTCAAATATTACACCTCCCTGTACACAGGCCAGGAGATTAATCTGGAGGCTAAGCAAAACTTTTGGAACACTACATGTATCCCTACTCTCACGGATGAACAGAATTCCCTGCTTAGCGCCAGTATTTTACCTCAGGAAGTAATTAAAGCTGTAAATAGAGCCAAGCTTGGAAAAGCTGCGGGCCCTGATGGGCTTCCCACAGAATATTATAGACTCCTAGTAAATGAGGTTGCCCCTGCCCTATCCTCCCTATTCACAGCATATTTAGAGGGCTCATCTCAAATAGATACCAGATTTACAGAGGCAAATATTTGTCTTATCCCTAAACCGCATAAAGATCCCACGGACACCTCCTCCTATCGCCCAATCTCGTTACTAAACGGAGATTATAAATTGTTAACCAAAATCTTAGCTGATAGACTGGCACAGGTCCTTCCCTCTCTTATACACACAGATCAGACTGGGTTTATCAAAGGTAGATCATCTGTGATCAATATCAGGAAAACTTTAGCAATCACCTCCCACTACTGGTATAACTCCCATTCCCCTAATCCGGTAGATTTGCAGGATGCCTGTCTCCTGGCCCTTGACGCAGAGAAAGCGTTCGATAGGATGGAATGGGACCACCTACACACATCATTGGAAAAATTTGGCCTTTCGGGCAACTTTGCATCTTTTCTCAACCGGTTATATACAGCCCCTAAGGCATCTCTGATTATTAACGGCGAGCTCTCTCATTCATTTGCACTGCAGAGGGGCACGAGGCAAGGGTGCCCTCTTTCCCCTCTATTGTTTGACCTAGCCATAGAGCCCCTTGCTTGTCACATCCGTCAAACTTGTGACGGACTAGACATCCAGGATCAGAAGCTACATCTGTCTCTGTATGCAGATGACCTGCTTCTATTTATCGGCAACCCTGCGACCAATTTGACACCTCTTTTGAATATAATTAAAAACTTTGGGACCTTCACAGGGTATAAAATTAATATCAACAAATCGGAGGTTCTCTGGTTACAAAACAAGCAAAATACTCCTTTAACAAATACCACACTTAGAATAACAGACGGATCCTTTAAGTACCTAGGTATTCAAATACATATGAACCCCAACAAATTATACCAATTAAATTTGTCAGACTCTCTACGTAACATAAAACTTCTGCTTTCGGGCTGGCATAATTTGCCCCTGTCACTCACAGGGCGAATACACCTCTTTAAAATGGTGGCGCTACCCAAACTCTTGTACCCTCTGCAGATGCTCCCTCTACTTCTCACCCAGCAAGATACTAAATCACTACAGTCCGCGTTGGGACAGTTCATTTGGAGGGGGAAGAAGCATAGGATAGGGAGAGATTATCTGGTCATGCCCTTGGAGAAAGGGGGTCTTCGTCTCCCGAATATAGCATGGTACAACTGGGCTACCCTAGCCAAGCTGGTTTTAGATTGGCTGGTTGGCAATAACAATTTTACTGTCCCCACACTAGAAAACAATTTGGTCAAACCAATGGCCCTGGCTTTTTTACCACACGCAAATTTCACCTCCTTACCTGCGCAAATACAGTGCCATGTCTTGTACAGGGATCCGCTTAGGGCCTGGGCCAAGTTGTGCAGGGTATGGGGAATAGACAAATCTGTGAGTAAATATCTACCAATTCAGGGTAATTTGAATTTCCTACCAGGTTACACTACCAAAGCATTCCAGGTGTGGCAGGCTCAAAATCTCACCATGGTCAAACAGCTTTTTAACCCTTTAACATTGGAGATTGTCCCATTTCAAGATTTAAAGGAAAAGTTCAATCTCCCGAGCTGCCACAGTTTTGCGTACTTTCAGAGCAGGCACTATATCTCTAAATTAAAAGCAGAGGGGCGTCTCCCCAAGGAACCCACTAATATTGACACTTTATGTGCACTGGCGAGACAGGGTTCCTGTAAAATCGCGCACACTTACAACACCATACTTAGACACTTTGAGGCCACTGCAGTGCGCAGACTCATATCGAAATGGGTTGGCTTTGAGGGCTTATTAGTAGATGAGGGGCTTATCTGTGACAGTTTGGAAAAGATACAAACAATCACTATCTCGGCAAAACTGAGAGAGACACACCTAAAATTTATTCAGCAAGCTTACATTACCCCGCACCTGCGCTCTAGATGGATTCCTGAGGCTAGGGATATTTGCCCTAAATGTAGCTATAGCTCCCCTGACTGGTTGCATCTAATATGGAATTGTCCCAAGCTCAGAGACTTTTGGCTCAAGGTGTCGTACTGGCTTACGAAAGTAACAAAATCTCAGATTGTACTCTCGGCCCAACACATAATCTTCCTAATCTCTGCCGCTGTCTCCCACCCTTTTGATAACTTTGTGTCTCTGGTTGTGGTTCTGGCAAAGCAAATTATATTGGCGGGTTGGGCAGGGGAAAAACCTCCCTCTCTTCAAAAACTGATTAGAAGTATACACACGCAAATGCTAATTGAACAGGCAGACGTGAAGGGCGATCCGGAGAAGCGGATAAAACATTTCATATCTAAATGGGACACTTATCTTTTACACCTACCGAAGTCAGTTAGAGAAAGAGTCATATACCCATTTAAAAATAGCCTTTTCATCTTAAATGAGAATCTCCAAGGTAGATGGTCTTTCCCAGCTGCCCAAAAATAATCAGTAAGCCTAGCCTAAGTGCACATAATCTTGTCTGCTCTGGGGGCCTTTGTTGCGGTACCACTTCTTGCTGTCATCTTCTTTTTCTTTCTCCATCTCTGTTTCTCCCTCGTGTCCACGGGGGGCGACCTTGGCCGGGGGGCCCTGGGTAAGTAAGTTATTTTTGTCTGTTATTTTTGTTTGTTAAGATTTGTGTTATGATGTTATAATGTTGTTTTGTCATTTATAAAAAAAAAAAAATGAATGAACCCAGACCTCTGCATGGTGAAGGTCGGCAGATCATTGAGGATGTGTCTAGGCAAAGATTGTTACTTGTACCCTTTCAATGGTCTTTTTCTTGAATAATATCATTAAGCTGCACTAAGTTAATTCTTATGCCATGTATGTACTGGATTCTAATCATAAATAAAGTTATTAAAAAAAAAAAAAATAGACAAAGCAGATATCTGTCCTTTTAAGGAACTAGCTGACAATCCTTTCTCCAATCCCTCTTGAAGAAAGGACAAAATCCTAGGAATCCTGATCCTACTCCATGAGCAGTTTTTGGATTCGCACCAAAAAAATATATTTACACCATATCTTATGATATGATATCTTATGATATCTATGACCGACTCAGAGAAACCCTGCTTCGATAAAATCAAGCGTTAAATCTCAAAGCAGTCAGTTGCAGAGAAATTAGATTTGGATGCTTGAACGGACCTTGAATCAGAAGGTCCTGTCTTAGTGGCAGAGTCCATGGTGGCAGAGATGACATGTCCACCAGATCTGCATACCAAGTCCTGCGTGGCCAAATCACCGAAGCTCTCTCCTGTTTGATTCTGGCAATCAGACGTGGAAGGAGAGGGAAAGGTGGAAACACATAAGCCAGGTTGAATGACCAGGGTACTGCTAGAGCATCTATCAGTACTGCCTGAGGATCTCTGGACCTGGATCCGTAACGAGGAAGTTTGGCGTTCTGACGAGACACCATCAGATCCAATTCTGGTGCGCCCCATAGCTGAACCAGTTGAGCAAACACCTCCGGATGGAGCTCCCACTCCCCTGGATGAAAAAATCTGCCTCCCAGTTCTCTACCCCTGGGATATAGATCGCTGATTGATGGCAAGAGTGAGTCTCTGCCCATCAGATTATCCTGGAAACTTCTATCATCGCTAAGGAACTCCTTGTTCCCCCCTGATGATTGATATAAGCTACAGTCGTGATGTTGTCCGACTGAAATCTCATGAATCTGGCCGGAGCCAGCTGAGGCCACGCCTGGAGAGCATTGAATATCGCTCTTAATTCCAGAATATTTATCGGTAGGAGGGCCTCCTCCTGAGTCCACAATCCCTGTGCTTTCAGGGAATTCCAGACTGCACCCCAGCCCAGTAGGCTGGTGTCCGTTGTCACTATAATCCACGCTGGCCTGCAGAAACACATTCCCTGGGACAGGTGATCCTGTGACAACCACCAAAGAAGAGAGTCTCTGATCTCTAGATCCAGATTTATCTGAGGAGATAAATCTGCATAATCCCCATTCCACTGTCTGAGCATGCATAGTTGCAGTGGTCTGAGATGTAAGCGAGCATATGGAACTACGTCCATTGCCGCTACCATTAAACCGATTACCTCCATGCACTGAGCCACTGACGGCCGAGGAATGGAATGAAGAGCTCGGCAGGTGGTTAAAATTTTTGATTTCCTGACTTCCAGCAGAAATATTTTCATTTCTACCGAGTCTATCTGAGTCCCTAGAAATGAAACTCTTGTGAGAGGGGAAAGAGAACTCTTTTTGATGTTCACCTTCCACCCATGAGATCTTAGAAAAGCCAACACTAAGTCCGTGTGAGACTTGGCTAGTTGGAAAGTCAATGCTTGAATTAGGATGTCGTCTAGGTAAGGTGCCACTGCTATGCCCCACGGTCTTAGGACCGCTAGAAGGGACCCTAGCACCTTTGTGAAGATTCTTGGTGCCGTGGCCAACCCGAAGGGAAGAGCCACAAACTGGTAATGCTTGTCCAGAAAGGCAAACCTGAGGAACTGGTGATGATCTTTGTGGATAGGAATGTGTAGATACTCATCCTTTAAGTCCACGGTGGTCATATATTGACCCTCCTGGATCATTGGTAAAATAGTCCGAATGGTCTCCATCTTGAAGGATGGAACTCTTAGGTATTGGTTTAGGATCTTGAGATCTAGAATTGGTCTGAAGGTTCCCTCTTTTTTGGGAACCACAAACAGATTAAAGTAGAACCCTTGACCCTGTTCTGCTTTTGGAACTGGGCAGATCACTCCCATGGTAAAAAGTTGGAATCTCCCCCTTGGAGGAGAATCTTTGAAATTTAGAAGATACCCCTGGGTTACAATTTCTACAGCCCAGGAGTCCTGAACATCTCTTGCCCAAGCCTGAGCAAAGAGAGAGAGTCTGCCCCCTACTAGATCCGGTCCTGGATCGGGGGCTACCCCTTCATGCTGTCTTAGTGGCAGCAGAAGGCTTTTTGGCCTGTTTACCCTTTTTCCAAGCCTGGTTAGGTCTCCAGGTTGGCTTGGATTGAGTAAAGTTCCCCTCTTGCTTTGCAGCAGGGGAAGAGGAAGCGGGACCACCCTTGAAATTTTGAAAGGAACGAAAATTATTTTGTTTGGTCCTTGTCTTATTCGACTTATCTTGAGGGAGGGCATGACCCTTCCCCCCAGTGATGTCTGAAATGATCTCTTTCAGAGCAGGCCGGAATAGGGTCTTACCTTTGAAAGGGATGGTCAAAAGCTTAGATTTTGATGACACATCAGCCGACTTAAGCCATAACGCTCTATGCGCTAAAATGGCAAAACCTGAATTCTTTGCCGCTAACTTAGCGAGATGAAAAGCGGTGTCTGTAATAAAAGAATTAGCTAGCTTAAGAGCCTTAATTCTGTCCAGAATATCATCTAGTGGGGTCTCCACCTGAAGAGCCTCCTCTAGAGCCTCAAACCAAAAGGCAGCTGCAGTGGTTACAGGAACAATGCATGCTATAGGCTGAAGAAGAAAACCCTGATGAACAAAAAATTTCTTTAGGAGACCCTCTAATTTTTTATCCATAGGATCTATGAAAGCACAACTGTCTTCAATAGGTATACTTTTACGCTTAGCCAGAGTAGAAATAGCTCCCTCCACCTTAGGGACCGTCTGCCATTAGTCCCGCATGGTGTCAGATATGGGAAACATTTTCTTAAAAACAGGAGGGGGAGCGAACGGAATACCTGGTCTATCCGACTCCTTAGTAACAATGTCCGAAATCCTCTTAGGGACCGGAAAAACATCAGTGTAAACAGGAACCTCTAAATATTTGTCCATTTTACACAATTTCTCTGGAACTACAATAGGGTCACAATCATCCAGAGTTGCTAAAACCTCCCTGAGCAACAAACGGAGGTGTTCTAGCTTAAATTTAAATGCCGTCATATCTGAATCTGTCTGAGGGAACATCTTTCCTGAATCAGAAATCTCTCCCTCAGATAGCAAATCCCTCATCCCTACCTCAGAACATTGTGAGGGAATATCAGATACGGCTACTAAAGCGTCAGAAGGCTCAGCATTTGTTCTTAACCCAGAGCTACTGCACTTCCCTTGCAACCCTGACAGTTTAGATAAAACCTCTGTGAGAGTAGTATTCATAACTGAGGCCATATCTTGCAAGGTGAAAGAATTAGACGCACTAGAGGTACTTGGCGTCGCTTGTTACTGGTTGTGACACTTGGGGAGAACTAGATGGCAAAACCTGATTTCCTTCTGTCTGAGAATAATCCAGTGCCAATAGGGTTGCCACCTTTGTGTCAGAAGATTCCTGGACATTTTTTAAATGGGGTGTAGAGGGCGTGGCTTGGGGGTGTGGCTTGGGGTGTGGCTATGGGCGTGGCTTGGGTGTGGCTTCTCACAACCTCATATGATAAAAAATTTAAAATTCAAAATTTGAGTGTTATAGTGATAACTAATCACTATAACAATCAATTTTAGCGATTTAATAGTATTAATACACACATACAACACAATTTCATATATAAAATAGTCTTTATTGTATTTATATGTTACTTAAGAAAAATACCTTATGTATTTGTTAAAGGTCAAGCTTAAATACAATAAATATAACTACAAAGAAAAATGCAGGCACCACTGCCACAGTTCTGTAAAGTTTAGATTGCTCAACTTGTTTTTCTAAACAAAGATTCCTTTCCATGATAATTTATGAGCACCATTTTATGTTCCATATTTTATGTTGGCACATGAACAGCTGTAATAAAAATAGTAAGCTTACAAATTTAACTTCTGTAAAGTTTAGGTAGATAGATTTTTTTTGTGAACAAAGATTCAATGTCTAAATAAACAGTTTGGATAAACATGAAATGGTGCTCATTTTTTATGTTACTTTTAATAATACAACAGGAAAGATAACATAAAACACTGTAAAATTCAGTCACAGCTGTACCAAGATTATTCTGTGTGCACAATCACATACATATCTATTAATCAATCATGCCCATTGACTAGGTGGTTCTTTGTACACTAACGGCTGTAATAACACTAGAAAGCTTATAAATTTAACTTTTGTAAAGTTTAGGTTGCTAGATTTTTTTTTGTGAACAAAGATTCAATGTCTAAATAAACAGTTTGGATAAACATGAAATGGTGCTCATTTTTTATGTTACTTGTAACAATACAACAGGAAAGTTTATATAAAACACATAAAGTGCAGGCATAGTTTTACCAAGATTATGCTGTGTGCACAATCACATACATATTGATTAATCAATCATACCAATTCACTTGGTGTTTCTTTGCACAGCAACAGCTGTAATAAAAACCAGTAAGCTTATACATTTTTATTCTGTATATTTTAGGTTGCTATTTTTTTTTTGTGAAAAAAGTTTCAATTTCTTCAGAAAAAAGGCCACTTTGGTAAAGGACAAAACATAAAAATGCAACAAGAGCCATGAGAAATTGTATTTTTTTTGCAAGAAAGAATCCAAATGAAAGAACATGCTGAAGAAGTCAGTCTACCTAGGTTGGGGGGGGGGGGAGTGTGCTTCTTTGTTTTAGGTTACAATAACAAACCAATCTGATGGTTAACTTAACATAAAACTACAATTAAAAATGTACTATAGTTTTATAAAAGGTTTATTAACATTGGTTAAGATTTTTTCATCAACACAAATTTTGTTTTAATAAATATTCATCCAAACTGTTCTTCTTTATAAAGCTTCTAATCTCATTTTGATCAATTCTTAAGAATGGATCAGTCAGGAAAAAGGAATTTGTCGGAAAAGCATTGCAATGATTTCAATTTCTAGACCAACAGCAGAAAACTGGCATCACAAGGTTTAAAAAAATAAATAAAAAATTCTGGGAATTTCATGTATATACCTGCTTCATCACTACCATCCCTATATGTCTTGTGCTGATTTAATTTGGAATTTTATTTCACCTTCAGTTTTAGATAAAACTAAAATCTTGAAAGCAGAACAGCTACATTAGCAAGAAATACATTTATCAGGTAAGGATAAATTTGTTTTTTCCCCCTAAGATATGGTGAGTCCACAACGTCATCAATTACTATTGTGAACCAACACCAAAGCTAGAGGACACAGATGTCTAGGGAGGGAAAACAAGACAGGCAGACCTAAACAGAAGGCACAGCTTGAAGAACTTTTCCTCCAAAAGAAACCTAGGTAATAATATCACAGTTATAAAGTTTTAAAGAAGTATGCAAAGAAGACCAAGTTGCAGTCTTGTAAAATTGTTCCACAGAAGTTTTATTTTTGAAAGCCCAAGAAGGAGACAGCCCTCGTGGAATGAGCCATAACTCTTAGGAGTCTGCTGACCAGCAGTCTGAAATCATTACACTTTCCAGAGAACCAAACAAACAGGGCAGAAGACCTGCCGAAAATCCCTAATCACCAAAATATATTTTTTTAAAACATGCACAGTATCCAAGTTGTGCAACAAAGGTTCCTTATAAGTATAAGGACAAGGACATAGAAGGAACAACATTTTCTCGAATAATATTTCTATTCGAAACCACTTAGGGTGAAGAACCACCTTCTCCGAAAAATAAGAGAAAGTGAATCACACTGCAAGCCGATAGTTCTGAAACTCTCCGAGCAGAAGAGATATCAAAAGAAATAAAAACTTGACAAGATAAAAACTAAAAATCTTTGGAAGGCAATGCCTCAAATGAAGCCTGCAAAACCTTAAGAACAAGGTAAAGGCTCCAAGTCGGATCAACAGACTTAAACACAGGCCTGATTCTAACCAGTGCCTGACAAATACACATGATCTGGCACATCCACCAGACACTTGTGTAACAAAATAGATCATGCAGAATTCTGACCCTTCAGAGAATTGACTGACAAACCCTTCTCCAGACCAATGTGGAGAAAGGACAAAATCTTAAGAATTCCGACCCTACTTCTAAGAGTAGCCCTGGATACATTCCAACAAAGGAATATGTCATACCTTATGATAAAAGATACCAGTAACAGGCTTGGGAGTCTGAATCATGGTCAATTAAGAAAAATCACGCCTAGACAGAACTAAATGTTCAATCTCCAAACAGAGAGCTTCAGATAAAAGAAAACTTAGAACGAAAGCCATCAGAGCATTGTAGATCACTCAACTCAAAGACACTTTAGGTCTAGATCGGATTAAAAGTTCCCTCTTTTATGGGAACCACGAATGGACTAGAATAAAATACAGAACTAGAACTATCACTCCCAGGGAGGATAGGTCCTGAACACATTTCAAGAACGCCTTTCTTCCATCTGGACAGCAAATAATCTAGATCATTTTAAGATTAGGAATGTGCCCCTGGAAGAAAGAATTTGAAATCTATTTGTGATACTTAACACCTTTGCTGTGGTGGTGCTCTTTGCCTCCTCCTGCTGACCAGGACTCAGGAGTGATATTCCTACTAGTAATTGATGACGTTGTGGACTCATCAGATCTTAGGAAAGAAAGGTGTATTTACTTCTTCCATAAATATTTAGAATTGCTCTTTGCAGCTTTAATAATTTTCTTTCCAGATTGATATTCAAGAAAGTTAGAGAATTCAGAGCATGAGTACTCAAAATTTAGTCGGATCTGCAGCTCTGCTTTGACTAAATCAATGTTCATGCGGTTTCTCTCTCTTGACCAGACATTAGTTAAGTTACTGAAAACTCTATCAGCATAGGCGTTACTGACGGGCACAGATAATACAAAAGAAATAATTTTCTTAAGTTTTGGTGCATCTTGCTTTTGGAGGAAATCTTCCAAATATTGGCATTCTCTGTATTTTTGGGGAGTGCAGGAAAAGCAACACGAAGACTGCAAAAATCTTTATATAGTGCATCAAGATCAACACTGATATGAAGCAGTGAAGGTATTGCACACAATTCCTCCCATGTCAGTTGAAGTTCTTGAGAGTTACTTGAATTAAGAGTAAGACAGCTAAACTTTTTATAAATACATTCGTCACTAAAATCATACCTTTCTGTGAGATAAGATATAGCTCTCCTTAGGAACTGGTTTGCTTCTTCTTTAAAAAGCTTCTGCTCTCCTGGTGACAAATTTTTAAGTATGGAACGCACCTTACTGCCATAGAAACTATCCTTAAATCAGCTTTCTAAATGAGAAAGCAGCTTATGCAATACTTCATTTATCTCCAAAGCAGTGCAAGAATCACTTTCTAGTTGAAGCACAGCAGTAGAAAACTCTGGCATCACATTGTGTATAAAAAACAGGTAACACTCAGGAAGACCTTCAACTTCTGCTTCATCACTTCCATCCTGGCGTCTTGGTGAAATAAAATTCCAAATTAAATCAGCACATTTGTCTTTACCTTTAGATAAAAAGTAACGCTTGAGAGCAGGCCAGCTATATACCAGTCGTTCTATTGCAGGTAAAAGGGACAGCCACCTTGTGGGAACATGTCTGAGAAGTTCCCTGTATTCAATTTTTGAGAAATCAAAAAGTTCTCTTAGTTCATCTGTGCGTTTAGCTGAAGAGCTAAACTCATTATATATTTTGATAACCACACACTCAACATCATATGAAAGGGCTTTGTTAGCATATTTCACACAATTATTTATTATATGGCAGTTACAATTAGCCTTGATAACATTTGTATTGGCATCTCTTAACTTCTGGTACACAGAGTTATGTTCTCCATAGTTGACAGACGCATTATCAGCACTGTAGGCACTAATCTGATGTAGATTAAGGCCATTTCCCTCAGTGATTGTCTTCAAACATTGAAAAATATCCTCTGAACTCTCTTTGGGATCATCATAAAAGTCAAGCAATTTCCGACAAATTCCTTTTTCCTGACTAAAATATTGAACAGCATAAACAAAGGTTTTAACGTTTCCAACATTTGAGGCTTCAGAGGACACTGAAAAGTATGAGATAGTGTTCAGTTCCTTCACCACACATTCTTGTGAGAAAGGCCCGAGAACATTACAACTTATTGAGGTTGCCTTTGTGCGTCCACATGAAACTTTCTTCGCAGTTTTGCTGTCAGGGAACAGTGTAGGAAACAATTTGATTCCACAATCTAAACTGGAGTAGCTGAAACCATGTTTTACGTTATGGTAGACAGAGAGTACTTCAGACTTCACAATAGACTCTTCTTCATTTGAATTCTTTTTTGCAAAAAAAGTATTTATTGTATTACTCATGGCTTTGGCATTTTCAAACCTTT